>NC_034184.2:12176071-12398571 GCF_002021735.2 Oncorhynchus kisutch
ACTAACCCTGAACCTGGAATCAGTACTGTTTGTTGTTGTTGTGTTAAGAAATGTATTGACAGGTGAGATACTTTGTCTGCTTTAGCTTGGAGAGGACCCCGACTATGACAAACTGAGTGACATGGTGAAGTATCTCGATCTAGAGATGCACTTTGGTACCCAACGGAGTTCCAGTAAGTTTTTATTCTGATCTCTTCATCAAACATCTCATCTCATCTCATAGTCATATCATATCATGTATTCATATCACTGGTTCTGTTGATAACATTTTTAAATATTGTCCTTATACCCTCATAGTCTTATTGTGTATCTTTATTTAACAGGGAGTCCCATTGAGACCAAGGTCTCTTTTGCCAGGGAACACTGCATATAATTATATAACAATATAATTATTTGGTTTCATAGCTGTGGAAGAGTACATTGCTTTCATTAATTCAACATGACTTGTTTTGTGTTTCATGGTGTCAGTGTATTGCTGATTTTCCATGTTGTTCTTATGCCTTCACAGCTCACCAAGTTGTCCCATGGAGTCTACTAAGCACGTCTATTCACCTGCTCATCAAATGCATTCTCCATAAAGCACCACCTACCATCCCCTCTCTTCTCTCATTACCCGTCCACCTTTAGTGCCTGTTAGTGTTTCCAACCCTGGTGCCTGGAGATCAGCATCCTTACACTGTGATTAAATGTGTCAGTCTCTCTTCCAGAGCCAGCCTTCCTGCCCGAGAGCTTTAAAAAGAAAGACGTGGTGGAGATTCTGTCTCATAAGAAAGCCTACAACGCCTGTGAGTATGACCCTGGCCTTGGTCCCCAGGGATCTGAACCATGACTGTCACGATCGTTAGAATGAGTGGACCAAGGTGCAGCGTGGTAGGCGTACATTTTACTTTATTAAATGAACACCGAACAAAAACAACAAAGTACCAAACTAAACGTGATCCCTAGGGATCTGAACCATGACCCTGGCCTTGGTCCCTAGGGATCTGAACCATGACCCTGGCCTTGGTACCTAGAGATCTGAACCATGACCCTGGCCTTGGTCCCCAGGGATCTGAACCATGACCCTGGCCTTGGTTCCCAGGGATCTGAACCATGACCCTGGCCTTGGTCCCCAGGGATCTGAACCATGACCCTGGCCTTGGTCCCCAGGGATCTGAACCATGGCCCTGGCCTTGGTCCCCAGGGATCTGAAACATGACCCTGGTCTTGGTTCCCAGGGATCTGAAACATGACCCTGGCCTTGGCCCCCAGGAACCTTTATCTCAATGATTTGAATACAGGTGCTCTGATTTCTACAGAAACTTGTTGTTTATCAATTAAAGTCTGTTTTTATTGTATATGACTGTTTTGTGTGGACCCCAGAAAGAGTATCAGTTGCTAATGTAACAGCTAACGGGGTCCAAATAAACAATTTTAAACTGGGTGGTTCAAGCCCTGAATGCTGATTGTCTGACAGCTGTGGTATATCATACCCGTATACCACAGTATGACAAAACATTTATTTTACTGCTCTAATTACATTGTTAGCCAGTTTATAATAGCGATTAGGCTCCTCTGGGGTATGTCCTATATGACCAATTGACCAATAGACCTCCACGTTGCGTTGTGTCTAAGAACAGCCCTTATCCGTGGTATTTTGGCCATATTGCCTTATTGCTTAAATAAACCTCCTCTCCTCCATCCCTTTATTCCACGCCTCCTCTAACCAGCCATCCTGATCGCCCACCTAAAGCTGTCTCCAGGTGAGCTGCGCCAGGTGCTGATGACTATGAGCACAGACAGACTGGAGCCAGCCCACATCAAGCAGCTGCTGCTCTACGCCCCCGATGACCAGGAAGTCAAACAGTACCAATGCTTCGACCAGAACTCCGCCAAACTCAGTGACCCTGACCAGTTTGTCCTGCAGGTAACTGAGACACTGTTGTGTCAATGTTTCCCAAATGGTGGGTCGGAACCACATATTGGCCCAGCCAGTCCCTCTAGGCCAGGGATCATCAACTAGATTCAGCCGCAGACCAATTTGGTTGGGGGGCTGGAACATAATTACAAATAATTTGTAGACTGCAAATTAACCGCAAGAATATATAAACAGATATATTATTTGACTAAAACATGATCATTTCAAACCTTGCTTACATTTATATATGATCATGTGTCCCTCTATTATGGATGGGAATACTTTGGGAACAGAGTTCCAGAAAACCAAATAAAACCAGTTGGTGATCCTGGTCTAGAATGAGGCTAGAATGTTTAAAAAAAGACATTTCAGTATTTTCCTGAATACTATACACTCTTAGAAAAAGGTTTCCAAACTGGTTATTCGGCTATCCCCATAGGAGGTTCCATGGAACCTTTTGGGTTCCATGTAGAACCCTCTGTGGAAAGAATTCTACATAGAACCCAAAAGGGTTATACCTGGAACCAAAAAGGGTTCTTCAAGGGTTCTCCTATGGGGACAGCCAAACAGTTTTAGGTTCTGCACCTTTTTTTCTAAGAGTGTAGTACTAGTTTACTACAGTAACATGTTACTTTACTAGCAATAGTAACAGTATTTTTCGAGTTCATAATCTTTGTGTGCCCAGATGCTGATGGTCCCTGAGTATAAGACTCGTCTGCGGAGCCTCCATTTTAAGACAGCCCTGCAGGAGAAGACAGAGGAGATGAAGGCTGGATACGAATGGATCTACAGGGCCTCGATAGAACTCAGGAGCAGCAAGAAACTGGCCAAGATCCTCGAGGTAATACAACTGCTGTAACTCGCACTCCCTGAGAGTGGAATACAGTAGCTTAATGGTTGAGAAATGGCAAACAGCTCTCTTGTTTATTTCATATGATTTATGTGTCTCTGCTGTCATAATCTAAGGTTATTAAAGAAGATGCATTGTGTGTAAAATCATATAGGATAAGGTAATAAGATACAGACTCAGAGGTATGCATAATGTGGTGATCGCGTTGTGTTACCGGTAAACTGTTTCTAAATCTCTGTTTCTGTCTACAGTTTGTGCTGGCAATGGGGAATTACCTGAACAATGGTCAACCCAAGACAAACAAAACCACTGGCTTTAAGATCAACTTTCTCACTGAGGTATGAATGGATGTTCATTCTCTAACTGATTATGCTTTAGCCTCATTTGTCTTTTGGGGATTTGTGTTGTCTTTGCCTTGGAGTTAACCTCTTTCTAATGCCAAATTCTATCTCACCTTCCTTCTTACAGCTCAGCACCACTAAAACAGTGGATGGTAAATCCACCTTCCTCCACATTCTTGCCAAATCGCTATGCCAACACTTCCCAGAACTGTTGAACTTTGCCAGGGACCTCACAACCGTGCCACTCGCAGCCAAAGGTACATGGCTCTTTACATGGCTCTGTCTATCAGCAGGACTCTGAGGTTCATGTGCAGAATGCATTAGTTCCATTTAGTACATTACAATATGTACTACAAGTCATGTCCTTATCAGTTTCCTGATAATCAGTTTCCTGATAGTTACTTTTCGATATTCAGATATCCCTTTCAGCAGTTACCTCATAAGACTGAAACACTACAACATTTATAATGAATGGCATTGACATTTGACACTATGCATTGGATTTATCTCATACAAATCAAATCAAATCCAACTTTATTTGCCACATGCGTTGAATACAACAAGTGTAGACTTTACCGTGAAATGCTGACTTACAAGCCCTTAACCTACAGTGCAGTTCAAGAAGAAGAAATTATTTACCAAGAAGGATAAAATTAAAAGTAACACAATAAGAATAACAATAATGAGACTATATACAGGGGGCACCGGTACCGAGTCAGTGTGCAGGGGTACAGGCTAGTTGAGGTAATCCATACATGTAGGTGGGGGCGAAGTGACTATGCATAGGTAGCAAACAAACAGCGAGTAGCAGCAGTGTACAAGGGGGGAGGGGTCAATGTAAATTGTTCGGTGTAGCTGTGTACAAATTGTACAAGTCATACTGCATGGTTTTCTATTGACATTTCTCTGCAGTGAATCAGCGTATCCTGACAGCTGAGCTGGCTGACCTTCACTCCACCATCCAGGACATCAGGACAGCCTGTCAGAAGATCCCAGCCACGGCCGAGGATCACTTCTCTGCCGTCATGAGTGTATCCTTCCATCAACAACAAAGCCCTTCACAACACAACATTTCACGCGAACAGTAACACACTGTAGTAGTAATTACACTGTAATAGTCTGCATGTTGGGAATGTGCTCGTAAGTAAGCATTTCACAGTAAAGTCTACACCTGTTGTATTCAGTGTAATGGGCAAATAAAATGTGATTTAATTTAATTACACCATTGGTCAGTATGTTACTAGTCAGAATGTGTCACTGTGCTTCAAATGGTCTGACAGTTGACAGTTTGAACCTTGACCCTGAAGATAAAGGGTTTCCTGGAGAACAGTCACCCAGCGGTTCAGTCTCTGGACTCTCTGCAGCTGAGAGCCATGGACGAGTTCACTAAGGTGGCCTCGTACTTCGGAGAGGACAGCAAGGTCACCTCCACTGAGGCCTTCTTCGCCATTTTTGCTGAGTTTACTTCCAAGTTTGAGGTGAGCCAGTAGCCATAGTGATGCCCTTCACAGGTCTCTGACCGCACAATTTGACAGCATTCAAATGCGTCTGTGACTCAAGTACAATGATTGGTTCTGTTTTCATGTACGATAATTGGTCCTGTTTTCCAGAGAGCACTGAATGAGACCCAGGCCACTGAGAACCCCTGCAGCCCCAGAGTGCCCTCTCCCCTGGCCTGGTAGAGACTGGATAGCTCCTCTGCTCTCATCAACCAAAGTGCCAAGACAACACAAAGAAACAGTCACAACTACTGGGACACAAACAACATGATCTTCAACACTGCGGAATGCCGTAGGGCCAGGAGTTCTTCCTGACCATGTGATCTGACCAAAAGAACTCTCATCCAAAGGGTCCAGAGTTTCTCCTGGGAAGGTCAAGTAGCTCTATATGTTCAGATAACATGAGTATATATTTTATATTGGATTGTATTAAATTGAAAGTATAATGAAATTGTAAAGATAAAGCATAGATGTACTGCCAAAATAAAGGAAACACCAACATAAAGTGTTTTAATAGGGCGTTGGGCCACCATGAGTCAGAACAGCTTCAATGCACCTTGGCATAAATTCTACAAGTTGTTATAACTATATTTTGAGGGATACTACACCATTCTTCCATGAGAAATTCCATATTTTGGTGTTTTGTTGACGGTTGTGGAAAACTCTGTCTCTGGTGCTGCTCCAGAATCTCCCATAAGTATTCAATTGAGTTTTGATCTGGTGACTGAGAGTGACACATACACACACACTTTAGCCATGGTAGTCGTAATAATGGGCAACTGGGAATTTTTGTACATGACCCTAAGCATGATGGGATGTTAATTGCTTAATTAACTCAGGAACCACACCTGTGTGGAAGCATCTGCTTTCAGTATACTTTGTATCCCTCATTTACTCAAGTGTTTCCTTTATTTTGGCAGTTGCCTGTATATGTAAATAACCATGACATTTTAGATGGCTGATAGTCAGACGTATATGAATTTTATTTAGAGCTGAGCGCTATTTTTACAGATGGACTTGATCTGCCTACAACAGAAACACATAATCACTGCCTCGTAGATTGTGATGATAGAATGCAGTATAAACCTACCTTGAAGCATTGCATTGGCATGACAAACGTACTGTGAATTGTTATTACAATATTTAGAGGCTTTCTGGTGCCAATGTAATTGCAGTCATCCTAACATTTGACATTTCAAAACTTGCTCTGGGCAGGGGCAACAAAAATAATACCACTCTCCTAAGTGTATTAAAAGTGTTTTACAGTATGAGGAGCATATGTGAAATATGAGGGTTAACCCACTGGGGCTAATATATGAATAGCTGCTAACTGAAAGACATCAATCCATGTTAGCATTGAGTGGTCCAGGTGGCTCTTGCGGTCACTGGGGTTGTTACTGATGAACCGTCCATTCCACTGCCATAACTTTCACCTGTATCAACAGTCTTGTTTTAGAACAAATATTCACTGTTTGCTAGTGTGCATTTAAAGCTGTTTTGAATGTATTTATTGCGTTTCTACTTTCCCTCCATAATTCCTTTTCACATATACATTTCAGTCAGAGCTGCCATCATGAAAATACAAACATATTGATTTACAGACCTGTTGTACCAGGCAATGTGTCATCATGTTAAAAAAGACTGCTACATATTTAAATCTTGCCACAAGTGCAGTACAGTTTTATGACAAGCATTTGCATGTTGCTGTCTATAGGTGTTGTTTTGTGTTAAAATGATTGTACATCTGGATTTGTTTACTTTGATTGTGTTCTCACAAGTTGGGTCTAAAATGTAGACCTATTATAACTCTAGATCAATTTAAGTTTGTTAATGTATTTAAATGTTCATTTTGTATAGCCTAAGTGTGTTTTGTCTATGTTTTCATTGATATTAATGGAGTACTCTGTATAGTTCAAAAAGTATTGACTTTTTATGTTGGCCATGTGGTTGCTTCTGGATCAGTTGTACTTGTTTTGGATCTGTAAAAATACATAAATGCTTGACAAATAAACTGCCTGATACCCACGAGCTTCTTCGGAGCCAGAGACGAACATGGACTGGACCAAATTAACTGAAGTTTGTCGCGTGGTGGTGCAATTGCCATAGCAACGGGAAAATGGCAGTAAATCCTTTGCCATCATCTCTACCTGGCAGCGTCAATTCGTATTTCAACGCCTACAAAAACTCGCTTTTTGCCGATGTCGAAAAACAGAAAACAACCTGCAAAGTAAGGCTGAAGACTTGAAGAAATTGTTATGTGATAGAAGTTTCCAAACATTACGCGCGATGGCGCGCTAACGTACAAATTTGGGGTCATGATCAGCATCCCTTCAATTAATTAAGGTTTTTAGCAGTGAGCGCGTCTAACATCAGCTTGTTTCTGTCTTTTGTGTTTGTAGAAACGTTTTATCCACAGACTGGTGTATGTAGCAACGAGAAAGCTAAACGCTGACGATAAACAGAGTGCAATTGCAGGTAAAAAAATAAATAATAAAAAGAAGGAAAAAAAGGTCAAATCTTAGCCAGAATGTATTTCGGGAGAATGAGTTACTCACTGTCGTGATTGTCTTCATTCCAGAATACTATGAGCAATTTTTGTCGAAATTCCAGAAAAACACACAGACTGAGAAAGTCACTGGCATACTGCTATTATATCCCAAAAGTATCATTCATTTGATGGAGGTATGTGGATAATTAACCATTTTACCTTGCTTGCACGTGTTGGTGTATCATCTATAATAGCCTATTGCTATTTGTATTATTAAAATAATTGATTTGGTTTTAGTCCTCTTCAGAAGTTCTCCACATGATTCTGGAAGATCTGAATGACATGGAGAAAAGCCCAAAGTAAGATTTCCTCTGACTC
The DNA here is from genome assembly GCF_002021735.2 of Oncorhynchus kisutch. Classification (NCBI taxonomy): domain Eukaryota; kingdom Metazoa; phylum Chordata; class Actinopteri; order Salmoniformes; family Salmonidae; genus Oncorhynchus; species Oncorhynchus kisutch. The sequence continues at coordinate 12,183,525 of NC_034184.2, forward strand.
CTCCCCATCGGGACATATGGTCCTTGCTTTGCTCTGATATCTTGACTGGGTGTTTTTGGCCCAGCTGCCCACTGAAGGAGGTGCGTATCCTGGTGGTGTCTCATTGTGTGCTGAGACGTATGTTCCCGTTGTGGGGTTACCGCTTCGTGACGCTGCCCCTCAGCCTCCAGGACCCCAACCCACAGACCCAGCCCGTGGAGACCCTAGTCCCAGACAGCCTGGCCATGATCTACAAGATGTGTGTGTGTCTACTCAAACACAGGGTAAAAGAGATGCTTAATACTGTTGGTGGTGAATGTCCACGTCTTTGTTGCATGTCTGTACATGCCAATCTTAAGACAAATCCATCCTTTCCTTTGTAAGGTATTTTGATATGATACAAAGCCCTCCACATGAGAATAGTGTCAGGCCTGTTGGTGTTTGTGTGGTTCAATAGAGTATTTGTTCACTGTGTGTGTTGTTCTATAGGGTAGCTGTTCAGTGTGTGTGCGTTATTCTATAGGGTAGCTGTTCAGTGTGTGTGTGTGTGTGGGTTGTTCTTTAGAGTAGCTGTTCAGTGTGTGTGTTGTTCTATAGGGTAGCTGTTCAGTGCATGTGTTGTTCTATAGGGTAGCTGTTCAGTGTGTGTGTGTGTTGTTCTATAGGGTAGCTGTTCAGTGCGTGTGTGTTGTTCTTTAGAGTAGCTGTTCAGTGCGTGTGTTGTTCTATAGGGTAGCTGTTCAGTGCGTGTTATGTTGCTCTACAGCAGGGGTGGGCAACTCCAGTCTTCCAGGGCCTGATTGGTGTCACACTTCTTCTCCATCCCTACCAAACACAGCTGATTAATCTAATTGCATTCTAAACTGAAGATCATGATTAGGTGATTGGAGTCAGGTGTGTTGTTGTGACACCAATCAGGCCCTCAAGGACTGGAATTGCCCATCCCTGCTCTATAGGGTAGCTGATCAGTGTGTGTTATGTTGCTCTATAGCAGGGGTATTCAACTCTTACACTATGTTGTTGTAATTTTACTCCCTTTTTCGATCTTGTCCAATCACTGCAACTCACCAATGGGGTCGAGAGAGGCGAAGGTCGAGTCATGCATCCTCCGAAACATAACCCGCCAAGCCACGTTTCTTAACACCCGCCTGCTTAACCTGGAAGCCAGCTGCACCAATGTGTTGGAGAAAACACTGTTCAACTGATGACCGTTGTCAGCCTGCAGGTGCCCAGCCCGCCACAAGGAGTCGCTAGAGCGCGATGAGCCAAGTAAAGGCCTCCGGGCCAAACCCTCCCCTAACCTGGACGACGCTGGGCCAATTGTGCGCCACCCTATGGGACTCCCGGCCATGGACGGTTGTGACATAGCCTGGGATTGAACCCGGGTCTGTAGTGACGACTTAGAACACTGCGCCACTCGGGTGGCTGGTGTCCCAGGTCTAAATCAGTCAATCAAACAATGAAAAAATGTAGAACTGACTTCGAGGTCCCAAGTTGTTTGAGGGTTCTAGCTGTTCAGTGTGTGATGTTCTATAGGGTATCTGTTCAGTGTGTGTTATGTTCTATAGGGTAGCTGTTCAGTGTGTGTGTGATGTTCTATAGGCTAGCTGTTCAGTGTGTGTGTGCGCTGTTCTATAGGCTAGCTGTTCAGTGTGTGTGTGTGCTGTTCTATAGGGTAGCTGTTTAGTGTGTGTGTATGTGTTACAGGGTAGCTGTTCAGTGTGTGTGTGCTGTTCTATAGGGTAGCTGTTCAGTGTGTTTGTATGTTACAGGGTAGCTGTTCAGTGTGTGTGCATGTGTTATAGGGTAGCTGTTCAGTGTGTGCATGTGTTATAGGGTAGCTGTTCAGTGTCTGTGTGCTGTTCTATATGGTAGCTGTTCAGTGTGTGTGTGTGTTACAGGGTAGCTGTTCAGTGTGTGTGCATGTGTTATAGGGTAGCTGTTCAGTGTCTGTGTGCTGTTCTATATGGTAGCTGTTCAGTGTGTGTGTGTGTTACAGGGTAGCTGTTCAGTGTGTGTGCATGTGTTATAGGGTAGCTGTTCAGTGTATGTTCAAATCTATAGGGTAGCTGTTCAGTGTGTGTGCGTGTGTTATAGGGTAGCTGTTCAGTGTCTGTGTGCTGTTCTATATGGTAGCTGTTCAGTGTATGTTCAAATCTATAGGGTAGCTGTTCAGTGTGTGTGTTATAGGGTAGCTGTTCAGTGTGTGTTATAGGGTAGCTGTTCAGTGTGTGTGTGTTATAGGATAGCGGTTCAGGCCAGGAAGATCAGGAGCAGGCTCTTCGGTTAGAGGAGGATACAGTCATCTACCTCTGTCAGAGTGCAGTGCTGCACTCCCCATCCACCTTCCTACAAACCTACACCAAGGCTACCAACATCCTCATGGATTCCGGTAATTGCTTTCTGTGTGTTTTATCTAGGGCTAGATCCGCATTATAGAGCGATTGAAATTTAACGGTAATTGCCGATTGAGCTGACATATGCAGTATTTACCGTAAATGCAGTCTCCTCAAATGCAGGAACATTGCCTTTAAATGTAAATCACACTAGTGCAGGGCTTCCGCGATCCGGATTGAATGTAGACCTGTCTGGAATCAAAATCATCAAAATAAATGTTATATTATTTTAGAAATCGTGTGGCCGACACACCGCAGACTTTACTGGTAGCAGGAGAATGAAGAAATGACTACTAGACAATCGTCCTCCCATCAGTAACACTAAATAAATAATTTTCTTACTGTGTATCTGTGTGTATGAGTATGTGTCTGTGATCAAGCCATGACTAACAACCATTTAAACTTTTTCTTCATATATTTTATTCAGACAGGGAGTATAACCAAGCATTCATTTGCCATTTGATGTATTTCTTGTTTAAGCTCAACAGTCTGCATACAAAACTGAGCTTAAAATGCAGCTTTAACATTTCTAGTTAAATGGCTTGTTAGTCTTTCAGAGCCTCCAACCAAGGTGCTCTTTCTGCAGACGGATAAGGCAGCAAGTTAAAGGAGAAAGAGAGAAGGGGGGGGGATCTCAGTAAGACTATAGGGATGATGATCGTCTCTGAAAAGCAGTACAATTACTGAACATGTGTTCAGGGCAACTGAAGCGTCCAGAAATGTGCCCTTTAGTTGGTACCATTCAGGTTCTCTAGGAGCACAACCCTGCATTATATTAAAGGAAAAGCAACACAGAAAAAAAGTATAGTGAATCCAACACCACCTCACTACTAGGTTGTTACATCAGTTTGTGTGTAAAACCCAGCTCCGTGGGAAGGATCGCAGAATGATCTTCCATATAGAAACCTGCTCACTGGAAAGCAAACGTTTGTGGGGTTTAGACTTGGTTCAATATCAACTGTTGAAGTGATTCACCAGACAGATGACAAAGTAGCTATAGTAGAAGCGCTTAAAACCGTCCTTTCCAACATTCACTTATAGTGGAACTGTCACTTTAATGCCCCAAAAACATCAGAGTAAACACAGAAGGTTAGGAAGGCCCCTACAATCCAAGAGGCTCAGCATATACACAGTTTATTGACCTAACACTGCTACAACAAGTTATGGAACCAGTAAGGCACAATTCAGAAAACTGCATGATTTTTAACTTAAGCCACAGGGAATGCGTTTTTGGAAATAAATACAAAGAGCAAAGGATAGGTTTCATACAAAACAGGGATAAAACGGTCAAAGTGTTTGAGACGACTGGAAACCTGCAGTCACAAGCTACACTTTCAGCAACAGTTCTTTTTTTGGGGGGGTTCTACTTTTACCCACATTTCCTGTGCTTTACATTTACAAATAGTATTCTTCAGTTCTAAGGCCATCATCATAATCAACAACAAAACACCAATATCAAAGTCAGTCAGTCCACTTAACAACCCACTTACTACTACTACCAGTCCCTTCAGGTGCAACATCCCATGCAAAAACATACCGTTTTAATCAAGGCTGTTCTGTAGTCCCCCTAAGGTGGTTGTGTTGATTGTATATAGTAGTAGCTGTAACAAGGCTGAGGTGGAGCGGACCAAGGTGGTAATGATGGTGGGTAAGTTAGTGTGTGGTGGACACGGAGGTGGAGTTGGCAGAGAGCAGCAGAGGTGTGGTGATCTGAGGGCTGAGGGGAGCCTGCGGTAGAAGTTACCACTAACCACAGATCTAGGACCAAATCTCCCTATACCTAGTCGTATAGTTATCCATTAGGGGATGAAACTACTATCTGACCCTGGACCTGTGGTTAGGGTCAACTTCTACCCACACCTGGAGAGGAGATGGAGGGGAGAGAGAGCCAAGCCCAGTCCTCTTCATTATAGGATGGTACTCTCTGTGTCCAGGTCTGAGTCTTTGGGCTGAGATACGGATGCCATGGGGGCCATGGAGGGGGCGGTCACTGGCTGCTGGTCCACAGCAAACTCCGGGACGAAGGCTCGGGTCAACCCTTTGAGAGACAGCGCTGGGTCTGGACAGGACAGAGACAGTGAAATGTTACTGCTCCAGCTGACTGAGGAGTTAAGTCTTTTAAGCTGTAGTAGTTGAGTGATTGTCGAAAATCAGACACTGAATCTGACTTCAGTTAAATATTGTGGATTAACAAGGTCAAAGTACTAAGAAGTCAATGAATAGAAATTCCTGAAGGGGAAAACTAAATAGCTGATATTAAAATCATCAAAAAGTCACTTGAAAATATGTGTTCAATGTTAGTACGTTTTGGGAAGCATGGTTGACGTGCATAAAGAGAGACAAGCAAAATGCTAATTCAACCTCCAGTACAGACTGTCACATCCTCAATCTAGGCAGGTAGCCTAGTGTTTAGAGCGTTGGACTAGTAACCAAAAGGTTCCAAGTTCAAATCCCCAAGCTGACAAATCAGTTGTTCTGCCCCTGAACAGGCAGTTAACCCACTGTTCCTAGGTCGTCATTGAAAATAAAAATGTGTTGTTAACTGACTTGCCTAGTTACAGAAAAAGTTACAGAAAAAATAAAATAATCTGAAGGACCTGACATCCAAACAGTGACGTCAACCTTTGAAATCTACTACCATTGTTTACCATTTTCCACTGGCTTTAAGATCGGAAAATAGCAGTGAATCATCAAGTAGAGTTAAGTGGCAGCCTATCAGAGAGGATGCCGAACCACAGAGTCACGCGAATGCTATCCACATTCCATCATAAAGCAATATAAAGCAGATATTTCTCTATTGAAAACCACATTGCTGCTGTCATCACTATTCTGCTCAGAACTGTTGAGTTGAAGAGAGCCTCATGCTTCAAATGCATCCAAGGCATGCAACTTCTAAACACAGTCCTGTCCCATGCATACCGGAACACTAAAACCTGATGCGGTCGGGTTGCCACACTAAAACACCAAGACAAGACAGGTTATAGTAGCGCTGGGAAGATAAACTGAAAACTAAAAACTAAATCGACCATACCGATCAGTTTTCACAGGCTTTTGTTTTACTCATATCATTCATTGAGATAAGTTGCCAATAAAAGAGAAATTCAGTTTGAAACTAAATAAGTTTGCTTATCTGGTTGACTGATAATGGGCCAATTGATGGTTACAACCATCAAACTAGTATTAGTAGTTAAAAAGGATAATACACAAAAGGTGGTGCACAATAGTTATAAAAGTATCTTTCTATTTATCGCTATCGCATCAATTCAGACAATTTATGGCAATGTGTATTTTTGTCCAAATGGCCCAGCTCTAGGCCATAGAACTTCCACCCTAAATAGTCTGATCATGCTAGAATGATATTCTGATGTTGATGTTTATTTATGTACAATAGTACAGCTTCAACCTCAGTCTTCTAATCAAGATGACAATGACTTATATTCATTGAAGAAAAAAACATTTACAGATGGAGAACAAATGCATTTGAAGGGTTTGCAAAAGACATACTGACAGAATCAATCAAATTTAAAAAAAGGTAATATTCTGCCAATTCCATGAATCAAATCGGTTTTCAGTTTCTGGTATCCTCTCATCATTTAGAGACAAACCATTAGAGATGTCCTTTGAAAACCCCACATCAAAATGTTACTGACATTTAAATGATTTAAAAATGAAGGTGGTATATCATGATGGTTCATGGCCAATGGGATCGATGATAAAACATCTATTAGAAAAGCAGGCACAAGTGGTAGGTTTCTAAAAGTATGTTGTGGTAATGGAGTAATGCAGAAACGGATGGCGTGCAGCAGCTGCAAAATACAAGTCCTAACAAACCTCTTTCATAAATGCTCCTTAACCTGTGGACACAGGACTTTTAGATAAAACATTGTCAATGTACTGGCAACACTGGAGTAAAATACACAAGTGAGAAGGAAGTACTGAACCAATACTATAAACTGAAAGAAGGGATTGTTGTGATATGACCAAAAGTACATAAACACCTGCTCGTCGAACATCTCATTCCAAAATCATGGTCATTAATATGGAGTTGGTCCCCCCCTTTGCTGCTATAACAGCCTCCACTCTTCTGGGAAGGATTTCCACTAGATGTTGGAACATTGCTGCGGGGACTTACTTCCATTCAGCCACAATAGCATTAGTGAGGTCGGCACTGATGTTGGGAGATTAGGCCTGGCTCGCAGTCTGCCTTCCAATTCATCCCAAAGGTATTTGAAGTGGTTGAGGGCAGGGCTCTGTGCAGGCCAGTCAAGTTCTTCCACAAACCATTTCTGTAAGGACCTTGCTTTGTGCACAGGGGCATTGTCATGATGAAACAGGAAAGGGCCTTCCCCAAACTGTTGCCACAAAGTTGGAAGCACAGAATCATCTAGAATATCATTGTATGCTGTAGCGTTAACATTTCCCTTCACTGGAACTAAGGGGCCTAGCCCAAACCATGAAAAACAGCCCCAGACCATTATTCCTCCTCCACCAAACTTTACAGTTGGTGCTATGCATTGGGGCAGGTAGTGTTCTCCTGGCAACCGCCAAATCCAGATTTGTCCGTCAGACTACCAGATGGTGAAGCGTGATTCATCACTCCAGAGAACGCGCTTCCACTGCTTCAGAGTCCAAAGGCGGCAAACTTTACACCACTCCAGCCGACGTTTAGCATTGCGCATGGTGAACTTAGGCTTACGACTGCTCGGCCATGGAAAACCATTTCATGAAGCTTCCAACTAAGTTACTGTGCTAACGTTGCTTCTGGAGGCAGTTTGGAACTTCTTAGTGAGTGTTGCAACTGAGGACAGATGATTTTTAAGCGCTACGGTCCCCTTCTGTGAGCTTGTGTGGCCTACCACTTTGCGGCTGAGCCGTTGTTGGTCCTAGACGTTTCCACTTCACAATAACAGCACTTACAGTTGTCCGGGGCAGCTCTAGCAGGGCAGAAATTTGACTTGTTGGAAAGGTGGCATCCTATGACGGTGCCACGTTGAAAGTCACTGAGCTCTTCAGAGCAGGCCATTCTACTGCCAATGTTTGTCAATGGAGATTGCATGGTTGTGAGCTCGATTTTACACACCTGTGGTTGAAATAGCCGAATCCACTAAATGGCTTTGTATATATAGTGTGTCAGTTCTGTGTCGGTTTTTAGAATTTGTTGTTAATGTCCTTCTGTGGCGTGTTACCAACAACCAAATTAATCTCCTTTCATGGGAAAATAAAGCATCACTTGACCGGACTCACCCATGATTTTGTAGGCTGTGCTGCAGATCCCGTTGGTATCATTTCCCTGTGTGGGGGGCTGAGGGGGCGGAGGAATGTTGGGCCTGTTTCTGGGTTTGGGGACGGGGCGTGGTCGGGGGAGGGAGCCTGACTGGAAGGGCAAGGTGGAGGCAGGATGGGCACTGGGTATGTCCTGGGGGACGGTGGAGGGTGGAGGTGTATCAGGCGGGGTGGGGGTGTCTGTTGGAGAATATTCCGCCCCCGGGTTGTCTCCTGTGGGATGGCCGAGGGCCCTGGGTTGGGATGGGGGGCTGACCTGTGAGGGTGTGGGGGGCTGTGGGGGTGGGTGGTTGGGGGCCTGGATGGAGGGCTGGTTGTTGGAGTGGCGGCGGGGGGTGGTGGAGGGCTGGGATGTGGGCAGGGTGGGGGAGGTAGGGGAGTGGCTTGAGGAAGAGATGGGTCTGGGGGAGGGGCTGAGGGACTGGCCCGAGGAGGGGTTGTGGTTGGTGAGGTTACTGGGCTGGCCTATAGGGGGGTTGGGCAGCTTGGGAGGGGCAGGGGCTGGCTTCTTTGTACCTGGATAGTAGAGAGAGGTTGACTTCAGAAAATATCTTGTGTCTACATATATTTGAGGCTACCTGAAATTGCATGTCTATGTCTAACAGGGGAGCTACACTGGGGCGTCACAAAAACGGTGGGTTTCTAGCTGCTACACTGGACCCGTAACTATAGCCGGCCTGAGCAGAGCCCAAGACACTTTATGTAGTGTTCTCGGGCATGAGGCACGTGTTAAATTCTTAAAAAATAGAACCAGAGCGGGCCTCTGAACCGCGTTGCTTACATCCAGGTTTCATTCAAATGTTTAGGTGCATCTCACACTCTGCAAAGGTGAGGCATCCAGTGTAGCATGCTTTTAAATCTGTCAAAATGTAACAATATAACTACTAGTGCAATTTACCTTGTAATAAGACTTATTAATGAAAAAGCACAGAATAGGTTCTTTATTCAAATTTCCTTATGATACCATATGCATATAGCTACAAACAAATGTCTAACAACCTAATAAAGGTGAGCTGAATTGCTTTAAGGAGTGAGTAACCTCTGCGCATCATGTGTGGACTGGGCCCCATGGATCCGGCCCCAGGGCCTACCACTCCCAGCTGTCCCCCTGCTCCACCTCCTCCTGCTGGGCTGGCTGTGCCCGGGTTGTCCCCTCCTGAACCGTTCCTTTGATGGAGGGTCTGGGTGGAGGTGGGGTCACGCTTTGGGTTGCTTAACAGACAGAGGTCACCATTGTAAGTACAGCACCCAGATATTAGTGTAGAGCTCTGAAGATATCCACCATGAAATATAAAAAATGTTGAGTGAGCTTTTTCTCTTTAACTACACTACGCTGTTTCTTTGGTTTACCTTCTATATTCTAACCAATAGAACAGTTTGGAACTGACATTGAATAGAATCCTTTCATAAATTGATTCAAAAACATCCTTCAAAAAGTTACATAAGCTCAATGAGAGGACAGAAGTAATGGCCAAACAACATTTCCGAGGACAGAGCTTTGTACAACAGTTTTCTGCTGATTCATGTGTTCTAGTGTGAGAGCAGAGGCGTGAGGGACCTCTGAGGATGGCTGGCTCACAGCAGCCATTGTTGTACAGGGCCAGTGGTCTGAACTGAGATGTACTCACAGTGTTATTATAATGATTATTTGTTAGTAGTGAGGAAAATGCAGTTAGACAGTGAGAGGAAAAGTTGAGTCAGAAAGGCAAGAGAGAGATTTTCTAGTATGGGTACCAGTCTGTTTAGCTAGTATTCCACTCCTGTCATGCTAAAAATGTGGCATATGACGGATTACAAGAAGTGGAACGTTAGCTAAACAGACTGGTACCCATACCAGTCATTTTCCACTCAAATAAATGATGTTTGAAATAGATTTTTTGTATTAGAATGAACATAAAACATATATATTTGTACAAGAGCAGTCACATCACCATAAACAGCGCACACACACCTTAACAACAGATCATCATCAAAGATTGCAGTCAAAAGTGTGTTTTCTTATCATGCAGTGGAGTGGCATGCGTGTCTGTGCTCCACAGTGCACTACACACCCACGTCCTTACCTGAGACCCTCCGTGGTGGTAGCTAGAAGCTGCTGCGCTGCCACCAGGGCAGCCATACCCAGTGCCAGGCTAGGCTGGCAGCCCTCCGGCGGGGCCTGGAGCTCGGCCACACACCCCGTGACCTGCCCAGGCCCTGGGGACTCCACAGGGGGTAAGGGGGGCAGGAAGGCGGGTGAAACATGCTGCTTTCTACCTAACGTGTTGCTGCCTCTACGGGGGATGGTGTTATGGTCCGACAGTTTGTTAGCAGAACTAGAGAAGGGGGAGAGGACAGAGAGGCAGACGGCAGAGCCATGTTGAGAAAGACACCCACAGGACAGAATCACCAAGTCCCAGAGTAGGTAGAGAGAGAGCGAGTGAAAATGAGAGAGAGAGAACAAGAGAGTGAGAGGTAGTCCACACCAAACGGAGAAAAAGGGATGTTAAGTAGATTTGTTGTCTAAAGTTACGCCTATAGTACTAAACATCCAGAAATAAGCTTCAAAAAGCCCCTCATGTAAGTAGTGATAATCAGCAAAGCTACCAATCAAACCAAACATTCAAAGTGTAAATGAATTATTATTGAGTTCTAAAAGTGAAAATCATTTCGATTGATGATAGCATGATATCCTCAGCTCAGAGCACTGGCAGGTACAGGACCTGTCTTTGACCTTTCACCCCACGGCAGTCCAAAGTAGAGGGAATGAGCTACTAGTGATGGGGTGCTGTGGTTAGTGGTTACCTGTCCTTGCGAAGTGTATCGTTCTCTGGCCCCACCATGCTACCAGGCCTCTTCCTCTCGATGGTGGAACAGTCGTACTCCATAGAGTGGTTGATGTGGTTGGAAGGAGGGGTGGGCATGGCAAACATCCCTGATACATTAAACTCCACATCTGCGCACATGGGGACAATAGGCAAGTAGAATTCCTTTAGGGGCCATTTAAAAAAAACAACAGATCCATTTTTTTCAGTAGCCTAGGAATCAGATTTATACCACTGACAGAGAAAGGAGACCAATGACCTCCATTTTGAGGACCTAGTCAAAGTGGAAGGGTCAAAGGTCATATGTACATACCCTCAGGGAAGAACCAGTCAGCGTGTTGTATGATGGGTTCTATGATGGTCACCACGTGAACAGAGGTAGCAGCAGCCATCTCAGCTAGAGTGCTGCAGGCACACAGAGGAGAGCAGACATGATGTCAAACTCATTCCACGGAGGGCCGAGTGTCTGCAGGTTGTCGTTCCTCACTAATTAGTAAGGAACTCCCCACACCTGGTTGTCTAGGTCTTAATTGAAAGGAAAAACCAGCAGAAACTAGGCCCACCAGGGAATCAGTTTGACACCCAGACAAACACTACATGATTATGACACCAATTTGTGAACACAAACTTTAGTTTTTCAGTTTGAATAGTGAGTACTCCCCATCTCTCCTCCCCCCTCTCCCCTTTTCTCACCCCTCCGTTTTGGCCCACAGCAGGTTTGGTCCCAGTACAATGGCGATGTTGCTAGGGGTCATCTTGTTGACCTCACTGTCCTGAGCCAGCTTGGACAGGAACTTCACCAGATACCTACAACACAGGACAGAGACAGGCACAGGTAAGGTAAATGTTAGCTGTTAAGAAAAAGGGTAACATATTACACACAAGTTGTGTGAACCAGTCCATCTATTACCCACCTTAGGTTTGCTTTGTTGTTCTTTGGTAATTGATCACACACAACCCAGAGGGCCTGCAGTCGCTTGTCTGGCTCTAGAACACTGGGGAGAGACACAGAGGGACAATCTGTTTCATGGCTGCCATCATTTCACTCCTTTTTTACTTTTCATTTCTACTACTTCTCCTTTACGTTCCTTCTACAGCTACAGTATGGCTGCTATTGAATGGAGTGTGTGGTGGTGGCTTACCTAGACGCCTGAATCCACTCGTCGTAAAGCTGAAAGCTCATCAGAGGTTCAGGTAGTTCTCTCAGGTAAGACTTCAGGGCTCCTGGAATGAAAGGACTGTTATGTGAGCAATGGTCTGCCAATCATTTCAGTTACATTACTTGAAAAATGTACAATATGTGAGTGGGGGTTAGGATCGTACCAGCGACAGCGTGGGGGTCTGAGTAGAACTCCTCCAGCTGTGAGGTGGAACAGTCCAGAGCAGCCTTGAGCTTCTTCAGTTTTGAGGTCCCTGCTGCGATCCTGAAGAGGCCCTGGTACAACACACAGACAGGATGGATGAGACAGACAGGGCTTAATCAGACACTCTGTACTCACTCTCATACAAACGCAAACACACTGACCTCTCTCATGCATTCACACACATGAAGCTTCTCCTCACACAAAACATAAACCTCAATTCACACACAAACAAAACTTCTACTCTCTCCCACCCAAACAGTCCCTCCTCTCACCACAGGCTGTGTTCTGTGTTCACACATAGATTGAATGGGAAGACAATATGGTGAGAACTAAACACAGTTGATTTAGAACCTTGCCAGCAAACAACACGCATAGCATGATAATTCGGAATTACAGTATAATTGCTGACATTTATTTTTGTAATAATATATAGCTTTCTTTTTTTTGCACACAATCCTGTCTCGGAGCTCTGACATGCACTGTTAACTGTGGAATCTTGTATAGACAGGTGTGTGCCTTTCCAAATCATGTCCAATCAATTGGATTTTTACCACAGGCCGACTCCAATCAAGCAATCAAGTTGTAGAAAAATCTCAACAATGATCAATGGAAACATGATGCACCTGAGCTCAATTTTGAGTCTCATAGCAAAGGGTCTGAATACTTATGTAAATAAGATATTTTTTATTTTATTTGCAGAAATAAAAATCAAAAATCTGTTTTCACTTTGTCATTATGGGGTATTGTGATGTCATTATGGGGTATTGCGATGTCATTATGGGGTATTGCGATGTCATTATGGGGTATTGCGATGTCATTATGGGGTATTGCGATGTCATTATGGGGTATTGTGATGTCATTATGGGGTATTGCGATGTCATTATGGGGTATTGTGTGTAGATTGATGAGGATTTTTATTTTTAATCAATTTTAGAATAAGGCTGTAACGTAACAAATTGTGGAAAAAGTCCAGGGGTATGGACACTTTCCGAATGCACTGTACAAATTTAGACTAACAACAACTTACAGACAAACAATGACTACATCTCCTCTGCCCAGACCAGCATGCTCACACCCTTATCCCTAGTGCCTGCATGCTCACACCCCTACCCCAGCATGCTCACACCCTTATCCCTAGTGCCTGCATGCTCACACCCCTACCCCAGCATGCTCACACCCTTATCCCTAGTGCCTGCATGCTCACACCCCTACCCCAGCATGCTCACACCCTTATCCCTAGTGTCTGCATTATTGTTGGCCACTTAAATTGTACCAATGTGTTTCTCAGTCGCCCATGCTATTTCATTAATAAATCATTAGACTTTCCCATTGTGTTAATGAGGGCGGATTGATTTCCAAGTTTTTAGTGTACGTTTTTTCAAGATGAGTGATGAGAAGAGAATCGTCCAGCCCATCGGGTATCTCACTACACCCCCACATGCCACGTCTTGAAATATGCAGACAGACGGATTAAAAGTACAGTTACATTGTAATACTTCTGACAGGGAACGTTCCAGCTCCCCCCACAACTTCTGGACTTTAAAGCATTTCTTACAAGTGGAAAGAACTCAGAGAAGGTTGCAGCAGATTTGAATGTTTTCGGTTCGTGTCTCTTCATGTTTGTTAACATTTCAAAATGTATGGGATCAAATATGTTTATTGCCAGTTCTTAAACCTTTTAGATCTAACAATCTAAACTAGATGCCCTCAATCTCACACAAATGATCAAGGAACAACCCTAAATCAATAAACATGGACACCCTCATAGATATTATCCTGACCAACTTCCCCTCCAAATACACCTCTGCTGTTTTCAAATCAGGATCTCCGCAATCACTGCCTCATTGCCTGCATCCACTATGGGTCCACGGTCAAACGACCAGCCCTCATCACTGTTAAACACTCCCTAAAACACTTCAGCGAGCAGGCCTTTCTAATCGACATGGCCCAGGTACCCTGGAAGGATATTGACCTCATCCCGTCAGTAGAGGATGCCTAGTCGTTCTTTAAAAGTAATTTCCTCTCCATCTTAAATAAGCATGCCCCTTTCAAAAAATGTAGAACCAGGAACAGATGTAGCCCTTGGTTCACTCCAGATCTGACTGCCCTTGATCAGCACAAAAACATCCTGTGGCGTACTGCCATAGCATCAAATAGTCCCAGCGATATGCAACTTTTCAGGGAAGTCAGGAACCAATACACGCAGTCAGTCAGGAAAGCAAAGGCCAGCTATTTCAAGCAGAACTTTGCATCCTGTAGCTCTAACTCCAAAAAGTTATGGGACACTAAAGTCCATGGAGAATAAGAGCACCTCCTCCCAGCTGCCCCACTGCACTGAGGCTAGGAAACACTGTCACCACCAATAAATCCACAATAATCAAGCATTTCTCTACAGCTGGCCATGCTTTCCTCCTGGCTAACCCAACCCCGGCCAACAGCTCCGTACCCCCGCAGCTACTTGCCCAAGCCTCCCCAGCTTCTCCTTCACCCAAATTCAGACAGCAGATGTTCTGAAAGAGCTGCACAACCGAGACCCATACAAATAGCTGGGTTAGACAATCTGGACCCTCTTTCTAAAATTCTCTCTGTATATATAAACGATGTCACTCTTGCTGTGGGCGATTCCCTGATCCACCTCTACGCAGACGACACCATTCTGTATACTTCTGGCCCTTCTTTGGACACTGTGTTAACAAACCTCCAAACAAGCTTCAATGCCATACAACACTCCTTCCGTGGCCTCCAACTGCTCTTAAACGCTAGTAAAACTAAATGCATGCTTTTCAACCGATCGCTGCCTGCACCTGCCCGTCCGCCTAGCATCACTACTCTGGATGGTTCTGACTTAGAGTATGTGGACAACTACAAATACCTAGGTGTCTGGCTAGACTGTAAACTCTCCTTCCAGACTCATTCAACATCTCAAATCCAAAATTAAATCTAGAATCGGTATTCCTATTTCGCAACAAAGCCTCATTCACTCACGCCGCCAAACATACCCTCGTAAAACTGACTATCCTACCGATCCTTGACTTTGGCGATGTCATTTACAAAATAGCCTCCAACACTCTACTCAGCAAACTGAATGCAGTCTATCACATTATGTAGATTACATTTAAGAGGTTTAAAGTGCATTTTACATTTCATGTTTGGGCCCTTACCACAAAAAGTTTCTGCATGGATTCATTTCATTCATCCTTGTATTATTTAATTCACGCATCCATATTTAAATTTCTTTGTCCTCAACTATGATCCCCCTTCACTTTCTCCCCCTCTACCTCGCTCCCACAATGCTTCAATCCATCCATCCATCCTTCTCTCCCTACCTCCTCCTTCATGCCAGTCTCCAGCAGCATCATGATGCAGGCCTCTAATGGCAGAGCGATCTCTCTGCTGCTCCTCTTCAGATGCTCCTCCAGACCCGTCCCAAACGCTGGCTTCTCTGTCCACGAGTCTGACGGGGGAGAGACAGAGTGGTAGCACTGTTAGTATGGTGGGAACAAAACTAAAGTTGTTACGGGTCTGCAGAAAGAGGATGGTAGGATGACTGCGGATGAGGGGTTAGGAGGCCTGGGAATGGTAGATTTGTAGGTCAACAACGTCCCCTCTGGCCAACCATCAGTCACTCACTCCTCCAATAGATAACCACATTGTCTCCATCCATGGAATGTGTTGGTGAGTTTCTGTGCACTCAGTGGAAAGGAAAGCCCAGGTAGATCTGATGTGTGGAATGTTTGAATCATCATAAACCACATGCTGGGAGAGAAGGGTTGATTTAGACCACACCCTGTTTACAGGAGAAAAACCAGCCTGCCGAACACAGAGGGAAAGAGAGAACCCATACTAAAAAGAGTGGAAACAGATAAATGAATGCCTTCCCTGCAATCATTTTCAGTCCTACAGGAACAATAAGCAATAACCTACATGACACAGCCTACCAGATGCCTTCAGACATAATTTAGTAAAAATAAGCAAATACTTCAACCGAGAGATGGTTGATGTGTCACTTTAATAGAGTTAGTTATAAGTGATTGAAGTGGTCTAACAAATAAACAGCTGTAACCTATGCAGGCAGGGTGACAATGCATTGCCTAGACCAGTGGTTCCCAAACTTTTATAGGCGTGTACCCTTTCAAACATTCAACCTCCAGCTGCGTACCCCCTTTAGCACCAGGGTCTGTGCACTCTCAAATGTTGTTTTTTGCTCTCATTGTAAGCCTGACACTACATTTACTGGTGGGGATAGCGGCAGCAGCCCCAGCTCAGATATTCAACTTACTTCTTATTATTCCGCCACCTACTCCTCCAACAGCCTTTATGCTAGAAACGCTGTTCCAACTTCAGAATGTGCGAAATGGTCTGGATCGAGTTGCTTGTATACAACTTCTGCCTAGAAGGCCAGCATGCCGGAGACGCCTCTTCACTGTTGACGTTGAGGCTGGTGTTTTGCGAGTACTATTTAATGAAGCTGCCAGTTGAGGACTTGTGAGGCTTCTGTTTCTCAAACTAGACACTAATGTACTTGTCCTCTTGCTCAGTTGTGCACTGGGGCCTCCCACTCCTCTTTCTATTCTGGTTAGAGACCGTTTGCGCTGTTCTGTGAAGGTACACAGCATTGTACGAGATCTTCAGTTTCTTGGCAATTTCTCGCATGGAATAGCCATCATTTCTCAGAACAAGAATAGACTGACGAGTTTCAGAAGAAAGGTCTTTGTTTCTGGACATTTTGAGCCTATAATCGAACCCACAAATGCTGATGCTCCAGATACTCAACTAGTCTAAAGAAGGCCAGTGTTATTGCTTCTTTAAATCAGGACAACAGTTTTCAGCTGTGCTAACATAATTGCAAAATGGTTTTCTAATGATCAATTAGCCTTTTAAAATGATAAACTTGGATTCGATAACACAATGTGCCATTGGAACACAGGAGTGATAATGGGCCTCTGTACGCCTATATAGATAATCCATTAAAAAAAAAATCTGTTTCCAGATACAATAGTAATTTACATTCACAATGTCTACACTGTAGTTCTGATCAATTTGATGAGCTTTTCTTTAAAAAACAAGGACATTTTTAAGTGACCCCAAACTTTTGAACGGTAGTGTAGGTACGTGGTTGCAATGGGCATCGGTGTCTTAACAGCGCGATTTGCCAAGGCAGGATACTCTGAGTGCAGCCTAATCCAGAAATCTGCCAGTGGCTTCTGATTAAATAAAATTTTCACAGAACCGCTTGTTGCAATTTAAATGAGTCTCTCTTGTTCAGATATCGATAAGTGGACTGGAGGCAGGGCATGAAAGAGATAACGAATCCAGTTTGTATCATCTGTTTCGGGAAAGTACCTGCGTAATTGCGCACCCAACTCACTCAGGTGCTTCGCTATATCACATTTGACATTGTCCGTAAGCTTGAGTTAATTTGCAGACAAAAAAAAATCATACAATGATGGAAAGACCTGTGTTTTGTCCTTGTTAATGCAGACAGAGAAGAGCTCCAACTTCTTAATTATATCCTCAATATGTCCCGCACATTGAATATAGTTGCGGAGAGTCATCATTCAGGCGAGGGAAAAACATCACCCAGATAGGCCAGTTGTGTGGGAAACTGAAAATTATGGTCAGTAAAGAAAACATTAAGCTCGTCTCTCAATTTAAAAAAACGTGTCAATACTTTGCCCCTTGTTAACCATTGCACTTCTGTATGTTGTAAAAGCGTTACATGGTCGCTGCACATATCATTGCATAATGCAGAAAATACAGGAGAGTTCAGGGGCCTTGCTTTAACAAAGTTAACCATTTTCACTGTACTGTCCAAAACATCTTTCAAGCTGTCGGGCATTCCCTCGACAGCAAGAGCCTCCCAGGGGATGCACGTTACCCACTATGTCTCCCTGTCATGGCTTTTACACCATCAGTACAGATACCAACATGAGCAGCAGCTACGTTTGGCTACATACAGACCATTAGTGGAATTCCCACGAGAGAGTAACGGTTCATGTGATTGGATGTTAATTATTTGACTAGGCTACCTGTATTTAACATTGTTGTTATTTCACTGAACACTAAATGGTTTCATTTTATTTTTGGCAGTGAAACGAGGCTACTCAGGCGAGAAAAAACCCTCACCCAAATGTAGAGCCCCGTTGGAAAATATAAATGGACTGTTTGAAAATAAAATAATTAAATGGGGCGGCAGGGTAGCCTAGTGGTTAGAGTGTTGGATTAGTAACCGAAAGGTTGCAAGTTCGAATCCCCAGGCTGACAAGGTACAAATCTGTCGTTTTGCCCCTGAACAGGCAGTTAACCCACTGTTCCTAGGCCATCATTGAAAATAAGAATTTGTTCTTAACTGACTTGCCTAGTAAAATAAAGGTTAAAAAATGTGAATCACATTTTTATTTGGCGTACCCGACGGCATTGCGTGTGCCCCAGTTTGGGATACCTGGCCCAGACCTAGATGATAACTTAAGACTTTAGCCTGACCCAGCAATATCATCACGGTACTAATGGACAGAGTTCCTGTGTCACGCTCAGTTAAACCTTTATGGGGAGGGAAAAAAGAGCCTGTGACGAGAAATAGAGAGGTTTTTAGAAGGAGATGGTGAGGACTGGTCTGTATCTCGCTGAGAGGGATTTTAGAGGGGAGTAGGACAGGATCGGAGGAGGATAACTTCTGGGCAACTTCAACCAGCACAGGGAGAGGGGAACTGGGCTGTACTGCACCTGGAGTATAGTGTACCTTGCTGTGCTTGTATGGTTGGCAGGACACTCTCGAGGACAGTCAGAGATTTTCTATGGTAATCAGCTTGGGCCTCTAAGAGCTGGGAACACAACAGAACAGTGTAGAGGAGGGAGAGAGAGAAAAGGAGAGCGAGCGAGAGAGAAAAGGTGAGCGAGCGAGAGAGAAAAGGTGAGCGAGCGAGAGAGAAAAGGTGAGCGAGCGAGAGAGAAAAGGTGAGCGAGCGAGAGAGAAAAGGAGAGCGAGCGAGAGAGAAAAGGAGAGCGAGCGAGAGAGAAAAGGAGAGCGAGCGAGAGAGAAAAGGAGAGCGAGCGAGAGAGAAAAGGAGAGCGAGCGAGAGAGAAAAGGAGAGCGAGCGAGAGAGAAAAGGAGAGCGAGCGAGAGAGAAAAGGTGAGCGAGCGAGAGAGAAAAGGTGAACGAGCGAGAGAGAAAAGGAGAGCGAGCGAGAAAGAAAAGGAGAGCGAGCGAGAAACGGTGAGCGAGAGAGAGGTGAGAAAAAGAAAAAAGAAAGTCAGTCAACAATGAGAGGAACAACAAACCAACTGTTCACCAGTCACCCAACAGCTATGAACATTCCCACACACACGCTGATTCACCATAACGTAGTAGCAGGCATAGTCCCCTTCCTTTGAGAAGAAATTGTACATGTCTGCAGCCAGTTGATCCTGAGAGAGAGGAGCAGACGAGATCATTAGAAGCAGATGACAGAGAAGGACCAACTCTCAGGACTTAAACATGTGATCCATCAACAGTAATTTCACTATAAAAGGCAAATTCCTGCCTGTTTTATATCGACCTAAACCCATCCACCTCTCTGGTCTCAAAATCCAATCAATGTATTTCAGGTGGCAGCTCTGTTAGTGTTAGTGCTGGGTAAGGTCATTAGGCCTTCCACAGTGACTCATAAATCTGTCTGCTGTTGACAGGGCCAGGGTATAGTAGCAGTGTAGAGCAGGGCTGAACAGGCCTGGAGCGCAGAGGAAGGAAAACACTGAATCATGTAGCTTCCTGGACAGAAGACCTGACACACAACACTAACTCAATACACACAATACTCTCAGTACGCAGCACTTCGCAGAGAGAGAGGCACGCACACACAGCTGACTGGGCATTCCTTCTTCCTAAATCAAACAGCCATAACGGTACTGGGCATGGAATGTCCATTTCTGTCCTTACCTTCTTCTGTCCAAACTTTCCATAGTGTCACTTCCTCTTCTTCTCATGTGAGCAACTACCATTCATCTGGGATTTAGGCCTGTGATTTATCCTAATTCATATAGCAGAGCGTCAGTCAAACTTAACTGTGGGGTGATTTATCCATTTAAGGCCTTACCTTGCACAGTTCCATTTTATTCATTGCTTCATCCACCTCCTCTTTGAGCAGGTCTGCCTTGGCCGTCAGTGCTTGAGTGTTTGTTCCTGAGATTATCGACTTGGTTGCCTGCAACCACCTGGAAGGGGTAGACCGCAGATCAGCTTAGAACGTTGTTAGAAACTTTAAAACATGTTCTAGCACATTCTAAATGTTAATAAAGGTGATACATGTACACAGGCTCACCTCGCTCTGGCAGAATCATAGTCAAGAACTAGCCTGGCTAGCTGCTTCCTCTGTTTGAGGATGTTGGGAATGTCCACCTGAGAATATGGATGTTCACGTCTGTTAAGTACGTATGGCACTTTTCCAAATACACACTGAATATTGACTCAATTATTTATGATGGAGTTAGAATGGTTTTGACTAAATATTGGATACTCTTTATACAGGTTTGGATAGAATAAGGCACTTAATATCTCCTCCTCACCTCTGCTAGCTGGTTTAGGGGGTCTAGCATGTCTTTCTCTATCTGAACCTCATGCTGCAGCAGCTCTGACGCCAGCCTGTTCTCTGCCTCTCCACACACCTCCATCATTTTCCTGTCAGGAGGAGACACACACACACACACACACACACACAGGTCAAAGGTTATTCAGATGCCACAGGAAGAGCCATTGGGGTCAATGTCACCATTACTGTCCTTCAAAATAATGACGAATAACTGCAGAGGGTCATCTACAGTACCAGTCAAAAGTTTGGATACACCTACTTTTTCACTGTTTTCTCTTTATTTTTTACTCTTTTCTATATTGTAAAATGATAGTGAAGACATCAACACTATGAAATAACACGTATGGAATCATGTAGTAACCAAAATAAAAGTGCTAAACAAATCAAAATAGAGTTTTGATTCTTCAAAGTAGCCGCCCTTTGCATTAATGACAGCTCTGCACACTCTTGGTATTCTCTCAACCAGCTTCACCTGTAATGCTTTTCCAACAGTCTTGAAGGAATTCCCACATATGCTGAACACTTGTTGCCTGCCTTTCTTTCACTCTGCGGTCCAATTCATCCCAAACCATCTCAATTGGGTTGACGTCGGGTGATTGTAGAGGCCAGGACATCTGCTGCAACACTCAATCACTCTCAGTCTTGGTCAAATAGCCTTTACACAGCCTGGAGGTGTGTTGGGTCATTGTCCTGTTGAAAAACAAATGATAGTCCCACTAAGTGCAAACCAGATGGGAAGGCGTATCACTGCAGAAAGTGTGTCTTGAATTCGAAATAAATCACAGACAGCGTCACCAGCAAACACCCCGACACCATCACAACTCCTCCTCCATGCTTCATGGTGGGAACTACACATGCGGAAATTATCCGTTCACCTACTCTGTCTCAAAAGACACGGCAGTTGGAACCAAAAATCTCATATTTTGACTCATCAGACCAAAGGACAGATGTCCACCAGTCTAATGTCCATTGCTCGTGTTTCTTGGCCCAAGCAAGTCTTTTCTTCTTATTATTGGTGTCCTTTAGTAGTGGTTTCTTTGCAGCAATTTGACCATGAAGGCCTGATTCACGCAGTCTCCTCTGAACAGTTGATGTTGAGATGTATCTGTTACTTGAACTCTGTGAAGCAATTATTTGTGCTGCATTTTCTGAGGCTGGTAACTAATGAACTTATCCTCTGCAGCTCTGGGTCTTCCTTTCCTGTGGCAGTCCTCATGAGACCCAGTTTAATCGTAGCTCTTGTGTATACCACCCCTACCTTGTCACAACACAACTGATTGGCTCAAATGCATTAAGGAAAGAAAATCCACAAATTTACTTTCAAACAAGGCACACCAGTTAATTGAAATGCATTCCAGGTGACCACCTCATGATGCTGGTTGAGAGAATGCCAAGAGTGTGCAAAGCTGTCATCAAGGTGTGGCTATTTTGAAGAATCTCAAATATATTTGGATTTGTTTAACACTTTTTTGGTTACTACTATTATTCTACAATGTAGAAAATAGTAAAAATAGTGTCTGTCCAAACTTTTGACTGGTACTGTACATGTCACATTCATCACCTTTGACAATACCTTACAAATCCATCATTCCGCATCCACAAATACATCATATTAAACATTGGCAACTTGTCAAATGAGATAGATTCACTTCCTCCTAAAAGCAGACAGTAACAGTAAATCTCTGGGTAGTTTCTACATCCTCTAGTCTGAGTGCCTGTCTGTTTCTGTCACTGTCTTACTATGCGAACAAGGCAACAATGTAGCTCGTTCTGTTAAATGGAGAATCAGTCTGGCAAACATCCTCATTATGTGGATAGACATCCACTCTAGACACTTCCTGATCCTCCACAAAAACAAGAAATGACTGAAAAGACCGCTGATAATAATTGGGTCAGTTTGTTAGCCACATATTCTCCATCTCTCTAGGGTTCATCTGTTCCATATAACCAGTGTCAGACAGACGATTGGTTGTCTAACCTGTCAATTCACCCTCACTCACCCAATCAGAGACTCCTCTCCCAGCTGACTGCCTCCGTCCACCATGGCTTGAGACAGCGCTGTCAGAGGAAGCTTTTTCTGTGAGGTGTGTTTGTAGAAAGGGAAAAGAGATATGTATACATTTATTAGATACCAACGGAGGCACCAACAAGAAGTTTCTAGTGCTTTCCTTTTAAGGGTTCATCAATGGAAAGTCCATTTTGATTAAGTTGGGCAATATAGAGCGGTAGAAAGAATGAGGATGTTACAGTTATTGTGATATTAAGAGCTAATTTGACATACTGTAACAACTAGACACCGTATGATGTCTCATCATTCCTTTCTATTCCCATAAAGCTGTACTGAAATACATGGAAGGAGGGTGGAGCAGAGCTAGAGCTGTAGCTATGAGAATGTAAACGTGTCTTTTTACCTGACCATTTCCTGTGTATAGGCGTGGTACGGACTGGCATTGACACAATTGTACATGTTGGATCATGAGGTAAACAAAAAAAACACAAATTGCTGATATAGAACATTATTTTCAAGGGGGTAGGGTAATCTAGTGTTAATCAGGTAGGTGAAGAGTTAATGGGAAATTAATCCTAAATATATTCTTATCTTTGATCTAGTGATTCAGACAATTTGGTCAGGAATAATGTTAATGATAACTGTACTTACATGTCTCTTCTCTGCGTCGGTGCCAATGTGGCCCTGCAGACACGTGACCATCCTCTTGTGTGTGTTGTGGGAGACCACGCGTACCATCTCCATGCGCCGCTCAATCTGTGCACGACAAACGACCACTTACATACAGACAGATCTTTACTGTGATGTAGTATACAACTCGGTGGTAAAGCAGCTACAGGCTATAGACACGGGAAACGATTTTCGTAAAACCCGTATGTTGAATGATTAAATGCATCATCTTGTGTTTCATAGTGTAACAAGGCTAGGAATCCATTATGTTCCGCACTACTTTGTCACAGTAAGAAAGGGAACTCAACTCTGTTTATAAAAACAAATGTTGGTGGAGGAACTTTGTGGCGCAGAAGATGTAGACAGTTCCTAGGGACAGGGACACGGAGTTGAAGGGTTATGCCTGTAGTTTAGAACTGCACTGATCCATCTTTCTCAGCCCTTTTGGTCCTCTGACAACTCTGTCCAGTAGAATGAATGGTGTTGACATGTAACTATATTCCTCTAATCTCCCTCATCCCTGCCTGTTGACGGCCGCTTCATTGAAGTCCAGTCAGCTACATGGAGGTCAAAGGTCAGGCATGAATGATTACCGGCCTCTCCCAGCTGGACAACATAGGAACGTTTTCTATGAAACGGATGACTCATTGAAAGCGTCTTCATGGAGACTGTTGCTGGGCTGTTACTGCTGTTTGGAGCATTAAAAGAGCAGATGAATGTTCTAAAATTGTGATTTCACAGCACTCTGAAGCCAGGGCAGAAAACGACTTAATACTGCAGAGGAACTAGGCCAGCCTTGTACAGCTGTCAGATGGTGAAACTGTATGGCAACTTCCAAAGTGTTGTCTGCAATCTGTCTAACAAACTACATAGAAATGTATTTTTCAAACAGTTCTTTAGACCATTGTTATGCTATTTGTTGCCAGTCTGGAACATGGAGTGTCTGTTGTACAGAACATGCCCAGTCTGGAACATGGAGTGTCTGTTTTAAAAATAAGTAAGGATGTAATACTAAATGCACCTGCACAGAAAACTAGAGGGGGAGGGAGGGAGGAGAAATTGACAGCTCAGTACAATGCCTTTGGGAATAGGGCAGACAGACAGATGGACAGACTGTCAGAACAGATCAACAGAAACCATGACAATTGTGTTACTAAAACAGAACTCGAACTCAAGAATTCCAACGGCTGATTCCTCCACACCGCTCTCTCTACCGCTCTCCCACTCTCTCTTGGGTCAGACAGTGTGGAGGGGGTATCCTGCCTCCTCAACAGGAACGGGGAACGCTGTGTGTTCGGGCTGATCCCTGTTAGCACATGGCACAGGAACATGGGATTCCTCTGACTGGAGTTCCACCTCATTCTTCTCTACGGGAGGAGATCCTGGGGATGTGTGTGTGTTTTTGATTACATGGCGCCAGGGGTGCCACTGTCGCTTTCTCTTTACCATCACATTCTTACACGCAGACATAACACACTCACCCCAACATCATACACAGAGACTGACCTCCCACACAGACAGACTTCCCAGACAGTGACATCCCACAGAGAGAGACATCAAAAGAGACTGAAGACAAAGGACTAAACAGACAAACAAACAGACCAGAAGGATCTGTAAGAGTACAACAACTTCTGTCTAGCTAACTGATCAGCTCAGAGCCTAGTTTGGTCTATGACACATCCACTGAGCAGGGAATCCCCACTGTAATGTGACTGACCAGTGTGTTTGTGCCAGGACTGATAAGATGTCCAGACAAGAACACGACACGGCTAGCCAGAGAAAGGGTGTGAGAGCGTGTCTGTGTCTAAGCACAAACAGCAGTAAACAACATAGAAGAGGGTTGGATTCCTAGACAACACTCATAGTACCCATAATTCCGCAGTTGTGAATATCATTTATTGTTGTTTTGAAGTCAGTCTAAGCTTGCTTGGTAACCAGGTTGGTTTCTCGTTCCTGACAGAGTAAAGGAGACAGCTATAATTGGCTAAAGCAGAATCCGGACTGGAAAGAGCTCAGGAAGCCTCCCCATTATACAGTGGGGCAAAAAAGTATTTAGTCAGCCACCAATTGTGCAAGTTCTCCCACTTCTCTCATTTTGTCTGTGATAGTTTAAGTGTACCTATGAGGAAAATTACAGGCCTCTCTCATCGTTTTAAGTGGGAGAACTTGCACAATTGGTGGCTGACTAAATACTTTTTTGCCCCACTGTAGATTACAAAATGCCAGAGCCATCATCACACAGAGCCATTGAACAAATTACAGTAAACTTTCTCTGGAGTGCATGAGAACTACACTATATATACAAAAGTATGTAGACATCCTTTCAAATGATGGATTTGGCTATTTCAGCCACACCCGTTGCTGACAGGTGTATAAAATTGAGCACACAGCCATGCAATCTCCATAGACAAACATTGACATTAGAATGGCCCGTACTGAAGAGCTCAGTGGCTTTCTACGTGGCACCGCCATAGGAAGCCACCTTTCCAACAAGTCAAATTTCTGCCCTGCTAGAAACTAAGTGTTGTTACTGTGAAGTGGAAACGTCTAGGAGCATCAACAGCACAGTGGTAGGCCACATAAGCTGACAGAACGGGTTTAAGTTCACCATGCGCAATGCCATTGGACTCTGGAGCAGTGGAAACGCGTTCTCTGGAGTGATAAATCACGCTTCAGCATCTGGCAGTCCGACGGACAAATCTGGGTTTGGGGGATACCAGGAGAACACTACCTGCCCCAATGCATAGGACCAAATGTAAAGTTTGGTGGAGGAATAATGGTCTGGGGCTGTTTTTCATGGTTTGGGGAAGGCTCCTTAGTTCCAGTGAAGGGAAATGTTAACGCTACAGCATACAATGACATTCTAGAAGATTCTGTGCTTCCAACTTTGTGGCAACAGTTTAAGGAAGGCCCTTTCCTGTTTCATCATGACAATGCCCCTGTGCACAAAGCGAGGTCCATATAGAAATGGTTTGTCGAGATCGGTGTGGAATAACTTGACTGGCCTGCAGAGCCCTGACCTCTACCCTATAGAACACCTTTAGGATGAATTGGAAGACAGACTGCGAACCAGGCCTAATTGCCCGTACTCACTAACGCTTGTGGTTGAATGGAGCAGGTCTCCGCAGCAATGCGTCAACATCTAGTGGAAAGCCTTCCCAGAAGAGTGGAGGCTGTTATAGCAGCAAAGGGGGACCAACTCCATATTAATGCCCATGATTTTGGAATGAGATGTGTGACAAGAAGGTGTCCACATACTTTTGGTCATGTAGTGTATGCAGGGTTTTGTGGCCTCAGGCAGCCTGGGATATAAATGGTGCCCCTGTGGAAGCTGAGCTATGTGGCTATATGGACAGCTGGGCTAGCAGAGGAATTATGGGATGTCATGAATCCACCATGGAGGACCAGGTGTTGTGATGGCAGGCAGATGGGACTAAGAATAAGACACTGGCATGGATGCCTCATCTGTTTGCGCTGTTGACCACTTTAAAAGGCCTCTTATGCATGCCATTCATTCACAGCAGGCAAACATGGAAGGCATGACAACAAGCACTACAGAGACAGGAGTTGGCTGAAGCAAAAAACTGATCCGTGGTGATAGAGCACCTGCCTCCAGTGCTTCTGTGGACAGGAGAGTGATCCAACAGTGGGTTCTCAGACTGACATGGCAGCATGAGAGATATTTGGAAGACAGAGGAGTCTAAAATCCCAGTGGGCCATGGAAGGTTGATAAAGGAAAGTCTCACGCAAAACAGAGTCAACTGTCAGCTACTATAAAGTGTCCTCACCTCAATTACTTTGCAGACAGAGTTCAGTGTGTCAAATCGGAGGGCATGCTGTCCGGTCCTCTGGCAGTCTCTATGGGGGTGCCGCAGGGTTCTATGGGGGTGCCACAGGGTTCAATCCTCGGGCCAACTCTTTTCTCTGTATATATCAATGATGTTGCTCTTGCTGCGGGCGATTCCCTGATCCACCTCTACGCAGACGACACCATTCTATATACTTCCGGCCCGTCCTTGGACACTGTGCTATCTAACCTCCAAACGAGCTTCAATGCCATACAATACTCCTTCCGTGGCCTCCAACTGCTCTTAAACGCTAGTAAAACCAAATGCATGCTTTTCAACCGTTCGCTGCCTGCACCCGCACGCCTGACCAGCATCACCACCCTGGATGGTTCTAACCTTGAATATGTGGACATCTATAAGTACCTAGGTGTCTGGCTAGACTGTAAACTCTCCTTCCAGACTCATATCAAACATCTCCAATCGAAAATCAAGTCAAGAGTCGGCTTTCTATTCCGCAACAAAGCCTCCTTCACTCACGCCGCCAAACTTACCCTAGTAAAACTGACTATCCTACCGATCCTCGACTTCGGCGATGTCATCTACAAAATTGCTTCCAACACTCTACTCAGCAAACTGGATGCAGTTTATCACAGTGCCATCCGTTTTGTCACTAAAGCACCTTATACCACCCACCACTGCGACTTGTATGCTCTAGTCGGCTGGCCCTCGCTACATATTTGTCGCCAGACCCACTGGCTCCAGGTCATCTACAAGTCCATGCTAGGTAAAGCTCCGCCTTATCTCAGTTCACTGGTCACGATGGCAACACCCATCCGTAGCACGCGCTCCAGCAGGTGTATCTCCTTGATCATCCCTAAAGCCAACACCTCATTTGGCCGCCTTTCGTTCCAGTTCTCTGCTGCCTGTGACTGGAACGAATTGCAAAAGAATCGCTGAAGTTGGAGACTTTTATCTCCCTCACCAACTTCAAACATCTGCTATCTGAGCAGCTAACCGATCGCTGCAGCTGTACATAGTCTATCGGTAAATAGCCCACCCATTTTTACCTACCTCATCCCCATACTGTTTTTATTTATTTACTTTTCTGCTCTTTTGCACACCAATATCTCTACCTGTACATGACCATCTGATCATTTATCACTCCAGTGTTAATCTGCAAAATTGTAATTATTCGCCTACCTCCTCATGCCTTTTGCACACAATGTATATAGACTCCCCCTTTTTTTCTACTGTGTTATTGACTTGTTAATTGTTTACTCCATGTGTAACTCTGTGTTGTCTGTTCACACTGCTATGATTTATCTTGGCCAGGTCGCAGTTGCAAATGAGAACTTGTTCTCAACTAGCCTACCTGGTTAAATAAAGGTGTTCTCAACTAGCCTACCTGGTTAAATAAAGGTGAAATAAAAAATAAAAATAAATAAAAGTAGCAGCTATTCCTAAGCTGTGTTGGACAGACACTCCCTCCTTCCATGACAACGTTTCACAATGCATCTAAATAGAACACGGTCGTGCAAAGTGCTGTGTGTCGGTCCCATGACTGTTTCCTTCCAGTATACTTTTCTCTTCAGTCAACCACATTCTATATATCGAATGTGACTAAGAGAAAAAGATCTTGAAGCAACAGCAGGAGACTGTCTCTTAAGTAGCGTCGTTTGTGTACACACACGCCCTCTCTGACTTCAAGTGGGGCAGAGGAAAACAAAATAACATTCCGTAATGACAGAAATAATGTGTTTTGAGTGTATAGAATGTCTTCCCTGAGCAACCGGAATTCTGAGGAACTCCACCTGCTGTCTCTAAACTCAACGGGTTGCCTATTTCCCTGGGAACCAGACTGAGAATAGCACTGGAGGAACCCAGAGTATCAAACTGAATTGAATAGAATATACACACACAGTCATCATATTTTCACCACTAGTACCAAGGATTATCAGAATTCCTGGCAGAACGTGGTTACAATTTGTTTGGCTACCAATATATGGAAGAAGCTGACAATATCTGTGGCTCTGCTTAGCCTGTTGTATTCACAATGCTGATTCTGCAGTTCCATTGATTGTGGTACAGTATGTAATGAGTTGGTAGAGCAGGGATCAACAACTAGATTTAGCTGCGGGCTGTTTGTTTTTTTACTCGAGCGGATGGTCAGGGGGATGGAACATAATTACAAATAATTTGTAGACTGCAAATTGAACGCAAGAAGCCCAAACAGAAACAATATTTGAATAAAACAATTTCAAACTTTGCTTACATTTGTATACAATTATATACACTGAGTGAACAAAACATGAGGAACACCTGCTCTATGGATGACAGACTGACCTATGATCCATTATTGATGTCAATTGTTCAATCCACTTCAATCAATCAATGTAGATGAAGGGGAGGAAACAGGTTAAAGAAGGATTTTTAAGCCTTGAGACATGGATTGTGTATGTGTGCCATTCAGGGGGTGAATTGGCACGACAACAGATTGAAGTGCCTTTGAACAGGGTATGGTAGTAGGTACCAGGCGCACCGGTTTGTGTCAAAACTGCAACGCAGCTGGGGTTTTCACTCAACAGTTTCCTGTGTGTATCAAGAATGGTCCACCACCCAAAAGGACATCCAGCCAACTTGACAACTGAGGGAAGCATTGGAGTCAACATTGGAGTCAACATTGGAGTCAACATTGGAGTCAACATGGGAGTCAACATTGGAGTCAACATGGGCCAGCATCCCTTAGGAACGCTTTGGACACTTTGTACCATGCCCCGACAAATTGAGGCTGTTGAGGGCAAAAGGGGTGCAACTCAATATTAGGAAGGTGTTCCTAATGTTTTGTCCACTCAGTGTATACCGTCTCCTTTTATTACGCGTGGGAATACTTTGGAACAGATTTCCAGAAAACATGGGGTGCCAAATAAAAATCACCCACAGGCCGCCAGTTGGGGAACCCTGTGGTAAAGTAAATGAGAAAATGTAGCCTAGGTAATGATTTATTTACCTGTAGAAGGTCATCGCTGAGAACTTCTGTTTTCTCTGCTCTGTGGATGAGAAAACACAACAGGCGATAGATTAGGTTTGACAGCTCCTGATTAGGACTATAGTGATGGATAGCATGAATGTGTAAATACTGTCAATGCAATGAGGCCATTCCAGACATACTAGATTCCACAGTGCAGCACAACAGGGCCAGGGTCACCACTGCACTAGCCTGGGTTCCAACCACACGGCTTGAACAGCATTCAACACCATCACTAAGGTACATTGTTGCCTTGGTGAGACAACAAGGAGTTGGAAACTACAAACCACATGAGTAAAAGCCTGAGCACCACCTATCCTGATGTCACTTTACCCTGCCTTCATGTACATATCTACCTCAAATACCTCATCTCTCCTGATGCCTAGTCACTTTACACTGCCTTCATGTATACAGTTGAAGTCGGAAGTTTACATACAATACGAATTCCTGACATGTAATCCTAGTAAAAATGATCTGTCTTAGATCAATTAGGATCACCACTTTATTTTAAGAATGTGACATGTCAGAATAATAGTAGAGACAATGATTTACATCAGCTTTTATTTATTTCATCACATTCCCAGTGGGTCAGAAGTGTACATACACTCAATTGGTATTTGGTAGCATTGCCTTTAAATTGTTTAACTTGGGTCAAACGTTTTGGGTAGCCTTCTACAAGCTTCCCACAATAAGTTGGGTGAATTTTGGCCCATTCCTCCTGACAGAGCCGATGTAACTGGGTCAGGTTTGTAGGCCTCCTTGCTCGCACAAGCTTTTTCAGTTCTGCCCACACATGTTCTATGGGATTGAGGTCAGAGCTTTGTGATGGCCACTCCAATACTTTGACTTTGTTGTCCTTAAGGCATTTTGCCACAACTTTGGAAGTATGCTTGCGGTCATTGTCCATTTGGAAGACCCATTTGCGACCAAGCTTTAACTTCCTGACTGATGTCTTGAGATGTTGCATCAATATATCCACATAATTTCCCTCCCTCATGATGCCATCTATTTTGTGAAGTGCACCAGTCCCTCCTGCAGCAAAGCACCCCCACAACATGCTGCCACCCCTGTGCTTCACGGTTGGGATGGTGTTCTTCGACTTGCAAGCCTCCCCCTTTTCCCTCCAAACATAATGATGGTCATTATGGCCAAACAGTTCTATTTTTGTTTCATCAGACCAGAGAACATTTCTCCAAAAAGTACAATCTTTGTCCCCATGTGCAGTTGCAAACCGTAGTCTGGCTTTTTTAATGGCGATTTTGGAGCAGTGGCTTCTTCCTTGCTGTGCGGGCTTTCAGGTTTTGTAGATATAGATACTTTTGTACCCGTTTCCTCCAGCATCTTCACAAGGTCCTTTGCTGTTGTTCTGGGATTGAGTTGCACTTTTCGCACCAAAGTACATTAGTCTTTAGGAGTCTCCTTCCTGAGCGGTATGAAGGCTGCGCGGTCCCATGGTGTTTATACTTGCGTACTATTGTTTGTACAGATGAACGTGGTACCTTCAAGTGTTTGGAAATTGCTACCAAAGGTTGAACCAGACTTGTGGAGGTCTACAATTTTATTCTGAGGTCTTGGTTGATTTATTTTGATTTTCCCATAATGTCAAGCAAACAGTCACGGAGTTTGAAGGTAGGCCTTGAAATACATCCACATGTACACCTCCAATTGACTCAAATTATGTCAATAAGCTTCTGAAGTCATGACATCATCATCTGGCATTTTCCAAACTGCTTAAATGCAGTCAACTTTGTGTATGTAAACAACTGATCCACTGGAACTGTGATACAGTGAATTACAAGTGAAATAATCTGTCTGTAAATAATTGTTGGAAAAATTACTTGTGTCATGCACAAAGTAGATGTCCTAACCGACTTGCCAAAACTATAGTTGCTAACAAGAAATTTGTGGAGTGGTTGAAAAACAAGGTCTAATGACTCCAACCTAAGTGTTTATTAAACTTCTGACTTCAACTATCTACCTCAAATACCTCAACTATACTGATGCCTAGTCACTCTACACTGCTTTCATGTACATATCTACGTCAAATACATCTCTGCACATTGATCTGGTACTCCTTGTATATAGTGCCATTGTGTATTTTATTTGATTCCTTGTGTTACTATTTTTTAATCTGCATCATTGGGAAGAGTTTGTGAGCAAGCATGTGACAAATAACATTTGTTTTGGTGAGGGTGCTATGAGGAAACCACAAAAACAAATCACATTTTTTCACATAACTGATATGATCACCTTGATAAGAGGCCCATAGATTGAAATGAGGCAACCGCAGGACAGAACAATTGATATTCTACTGATAGCTTTCTCAGCCAGGTATGCTTAAAAATCAATATTGATCGTCAGTATTCAACTCTGATTTCATCAGTCAGTCTTTTACAAGACACATTGTAAAATGTGCATTGCTGCTTTTGCAGCTTGCATATAATCTCCGCTGGGTAGGCCTAACCTCAGTTCTCAAAGCAAAAAGAAAAAGGTTGTAAAAATACAGCACACTGTACTAAATCACCTTTTATTGTTCGCATTCACATATTTAGAAGATGTTATTGTAGGTCCCCAAGAACACAGTGGTCTCCATCATTCTTAAACGGAAGAAGTTTTGAACCACAAAGACTCTTCCTAGAGCTGGCCACCTGGCCAAACTGAGCAATTGAGGGAGAAGGGCCTTGGTCAGGGAGGTCACCAAGAACCCGATAGTCACTGACAGAGCTCTTGAGTTCCTCTGTGGAGATGGAGAACCTTCCAGAAGGACAACCATCTATGCAGCACTCCAATAATTAGGCCTTTATGGTAGAGTGGCCAGACAGAAGCCACTCCTCAGTAAACATAATAACACACAGAATTACGAGCCTTTGGTCATTAATATGATTGAATCCGGAAACTATCATTTCGAAAACAAAACGTTTATTATTTCAGTGAAATACGGAATCGTTCGGTATTTTATCTAACGGGTGGCATCCCTAAGTCTAAATATTCTTGTTACATTGCACAACCTCCAATGTATGTCATAATTACGTAAAATTCTGGCAAATTAGTTCGCAATGAGCCAGGCAGCCCAAACTGTTGCATATACTCTGACTCTGTGTGCAATGAACGCAAGAGAAGGGACAATTTTGCCTGGTTAATATTGCCTGCTTAACTGGATTAGTAGTTATAACTAGTGATTATGATTGATTGATTGCTTTTTATAAGATAAGTTTAATGCTAGCTAGCAATTTACCTTGGCTTCTACTGCATTCAGTAACAGGCAGGCTCCTCGTGGAGTGCAATGGTTAGAGCTTTGGACTAGTTAACTGTGCGGTTGCAAGATTGGAACTCCTGAGCTGACAAGGTGAAAATCGTTCTGTCCCTGAACAAGGCAGTTAACCCACAGTTCCTAGGCCGTCATTGAAAATAACTGACTTGCCTAGTTAAATAAATGGTATAAAAAATATATATTTTTTACCGATTTCCGATTGTTATGAAAACTTGAAATCGGCCCTAATTAATCGGACATTCCGATTAATCAGTCGACCTCTAATCCCTACAGTGAAGCATGGTGGTGGCAGCATCATGCTGTGGGGATGTTTTTCAGCGTGAGGGTCTGGGAGACTAGTCAGGATTGAGGGACAAATAAACATAGCAAAGCACAGAAAGATTCATGATGAAAACCTGCTCCAGAGCGCTCAGGACCTCAGACTGGGGCGAAGGTTCATCTTCCAACAGGACAACGACCCTACGCAGGAGTGGCTTCAGAAAACAAGTCTCGGAATGTCCTTGAGTGGCCCAGCCAGAGCCCGGACTTGACTCGAGGTTGTAATCGCTGCCAAAAGGTGCTTCAACAAAGTACTGAGTAAAGAGTCTGAGTACTTATGTAAATGATTTAATGATTTTATTTTATACATTTGCAAAAATTTCTAAAAACCTGTAGCTTTTTCATTATGGGGCATTGTGTGTAGATTGATGAGGGGAAAAAAACTATTCAATCCATTTTCAAATAATGCTGTAATGTAACAAAATGTGGAAAAAGTCAAGGGGTTTGAATACTTCCCGAATGCACTGTACATATGAAGTGGTTAAAACCGTATGTAAACATTCGCACAAAAAGCTTATTCTCTCACATTCTGTGCACACATTTGTTTACATCCCTGCTAGTGAGCATTTCTCCTTTTACAAGATAATCCATCCACCTGACAGGTGTGGCATATCAAGAAGCTGATTAAACAAGATCATTACACAGGTGCACCTTGTGTTGTGGACTCTAAAATGTGCCGTTTTGTCACAATGCCAAAATGTCTCAAGTTAAGGGACCTTGCAACTGAAATGCTGCCTGCAGGAATATCCACCAGAGCTGTTGCCAGAGAATAAAACTTGAAATCGGCCATGCCGATTAATCGGTCGACCTCTACCCCACATACAACGTGGTTTTAGAGAATATGGCAGTACGTCCAACCCGACGTCACAACCACAGACCACGTGTTACCACGCCCGCCCAGGACCTGTACATCCGGCTTCTTCACCTGCGAGATCGTCTGAGACCAGGCACCCGGACAGCTGATGAAATTGGGAAGTATTTCCATCTGTAATAAAGCCCTTTTGTGGGGAAAAACCTGTTCTGACTAGCTGGGCCTGGCTCCCCAGTGTGTGGGCCTATGGCTTCCCAGGTCCAGCCATGGCTGCGCCCCTACCCTTTCATGTGAAATCCATAGGTTAGGGCCCAATGAATTCATGAATTTATGACATGAACTGTAACTCAGTAAAATCATACAAATTGTTGCATGTTTCTGTTCAGTATACATAGGGCAGCAGCCTCTAAGGTGCATGGTAGAGTAACCGGGTGGTAGCTGGCTAGTGACTACCGTTCAGGGCAGGGTACTGGGCAGAGGCCGGCTACTATGCTAGCCTAACCCAAACACTAGAACATTCCAAACATTTATCAGTCACACAGAGACCAACAGCTGACCCACCCCAGTCTTGTCTGAGTCTAGCCTTCAGTAGCAGGTGGTTAAGACAGACAGGGGTAAGTGTCTTCAGGTCCACTTTCTCAAGGCCAGACCAGTCCTACATACCACCACCAGGCATTATTGTTTTATATATATATAATTATTATAATTTCTTTCACCAGGTAGGCAAGTTGAGAACAAGTTCTCATTTACAACTGCGACCTGGCCAAGATAAAGCAAAACATTGCGACACAAACAACACATGGAATTAACAAACATACAGTCAATAATACAGTAGTAAAAAAAGGTATATATACATTGTGTGCAAATGAGGTAAGATAAGGGAGTTAATAAGGCAATAAATAGGCCATAGTGGCGAAATAATTCAAATTTAGCAATTAAAGCACTGGAGTGACAGATGTGCAGAAGATGAATGTGCAAGTAGAGATACTGGGGTGCAAAGGAGCAAAAATAAATAAATAACAGTATGGGGATGAGGTAGTTGGATGGGAAATTTACAGATGAGCTATGTACAGGTGCATTGATCTGTGAGCTGCTCTGACAGCTGGTGCTTAAAGTTAGTGAGGGAGATATGAGTCTCCAGCTTCAGTGATTTTTGCAATTAGTTCCAGTCATTGGCAGCAGAGAACTGGAAGGAAAGCCAAAGGAGGAATTGGCTTTGGGGGTGACCAGTGAAATATACCTGCTGGAGAGCGTGCTACGGGTGGGTGCTGCTATGGTGACCAGTGAGCTGAGATAAGCTATCTGCGATGATCCAGGTGAAGAGGTTCAGAGCTTGCGGTAGGAATCCGGGGATACGGAGAAAAAGAAGTCCGATATGCTCTGGGTTGAATCGCGTTGTGCAGACTGGCAGGAGTTGTCTGGGCTAATTGTTAGCTGATGACAGAGATGGCCACCTCGCTTCGCGTTCCTAGGAAACTATGCAGTTAATTTGTTTTTTTACGTGTTATTTCTTACATTAGTACCCCAGGTCATCTTAGGTTTCATTACATACAGTCGAGAAGAACTACTGAATATAAGATCAGCGTCAACTCACCATCAGTACGACCAAGAATATGTTTTTCGCGACGCGGATCCTGTGTTCTGCCTTACAAACAGGACAACGGAGTGGATCCCATGCAGCGACCCAAAAAAACGACTCAGAAAAAGAGGGAAACGAGGCGGTCTTCTGGTCAGACTCCGGAGACGGGCACACCGTGCACCACTCCCTAGCATTCTTCTTGCCAATGTCCAGTCTCTTGACAACAAGGTTGATGAAATCCGAGCAAGGGTAGCATTCCAGAGGGACATCAGAGACTGTAACGTTCTTTGCTTCACGGAAACATGGCTCACTGGAGAGACGCTATCCGAGGCGGTGCAGCCAACGGTTTCTCCACGCATCGCGCCGACAGAAACAAACATCTTTCTGGTAAGAAGAGGGGCGGGGGCGTATGCCTTATGGCTAACGTGACATGGTGTGATGAAAGAAACATACAGGAACTCAAATCCTTCTATTCACCTGATTTAGAATTCCTCACAAATGTAGACCGCATTATCTACCAAGAGAATTCTCTTCGATTATAATCACAGCCGTATATATCCCCCCCCAAGCAGACACATCGATGGCTCTGAACGAACTTTATTTAACTCTTTGCAAACTGGAAACCATTTATCCGGAGGCTGCATTCATTGTAGCTGGGGATTTTAACAAAGCTAATCTGAAAACAAGACTCCCTAAATTTTATCAGCATATCGATTGCGCAACCAGGGGTGGAAAGACCTTGGATCATTGTTACTCTAACTTCCGCGACGCATATAAGGCCCTGCCCCGCCCCCCTTTCGGAAAAGCTGACCACGACTCCATTTTGTTGATCCCTGCCTACAGACAGAAACTAAAACAAGAGGCTCCCACGCTGAGGTCTGTCCAACGCTGGTCCGACCAAGCTGACTCCACACTCCAAGACTGCTTCCATCACGTGGACTGGGATATGTTTCGTATTGTGTCAGATAACAATATTGACGAATACGCTAATTCGGTGTGCGAGTTCATTAGAACGTGCGTTGAAGATGTCTTTCCCATAGCAACGATTAAAACATTCCCTAACCAGAAACCGTGGATTGATGGCAGCATTCGCGTGAAACTGAAAGCGCGAACCACTGCTTTTAATCAGGGCAAGGTGTCTGGTAACATGACCGAATACAAACAGTGCAGCTATTCCCTCCGCAAGGCTATCAAACAAGCTAAGCGTCAGTACAGAGACAAAGTAGAATCTCAATTCAACGGCTCAGACACAAGAGGCATGTGGCAGGGTCTACAGTCAATCACGGACTACTGGATGAAATCCAGCCCAGTCACGGACCAGGATGTCTTGCTCCCAGGCAGACAGTGCCACTGACACGGCCTGCAACGAAAACATGCGGTCTCTCCTTCACTGCAGCCGAGGTGAGTAAGACATTTAAACGTGTTAACCCTCGCAAGGCTGCAGGCCCAGACGGCATCCCCAGCCGCGCCCTCAGAGCATGTGCAGACCAGCTGGCCGGTGTGTTTACGGACATATTCAATCAATCCCTATACCAGTCTGCTGTTCCCACATGCTTCAAGAGGGCCACCATTGTTCCTGTTCCCAAGAAAGCTAAGGTAACTGAGCTAAACGACTACCGCCCCGTAGCACTCACTTCCGTCATCATGAAGTGCTTTGAGAGACTAGTCAAGGACCATATCACCTCCACCCTACCTGACACCCTAGACCCACTCCAATTTGCTTACCGCCCAAATAGGTCCACAGACGATGCAATCTCAACCACACTGCACACTGCCCTAACCCATCTGGACAAGAGGAATACCTATGTGAGAATGCTGTTCATTGACTACAGCTCGGCATTCAACACCATAGTACCCTCCAAGCTCGTCATCAAGCTCGAGACCCTGGGTCTCGACCCCGCCCTGTGCAACTGGGTACTGGACTTCCTGACGGGCCGCCCCCAGGTGGTGAGGGTAGGCAACAACATCTCCTCCCCGCTGATCCTCAACACTGGGGCCCCACAAGGGTACGTTCTGAGCCCTCTCCTGTACTCCCTGTTCACCCACGACTGCGTGGCCACGCACGCCTCCAACTCAATCATCAAGTTTGCGGACGACACAACAGTGGTAGGCTTGATTACCAACAACGACGAGACGGCCTACAGGGAGGAGGTGAGGGCCCTCGGAGTGTGGTGTCAGGAAAATAACCTCACACTCAACGTCAACAAAACTAAGGAGATGATTGTGGACTTCAGGAAACAGCAGAGGGAGCACCCCCTATCCACATTGACGGGACAGTAGTGGAGAGGGTGGAAAGTTTTAAGTTCCTCGGCGTACATATCACAGACTGAAATGGTCCACCCACACAGACAGTGTTGTGAAGAAGGTGCAGCAGCGCCTCTTCAACCTCAGGAGGCTGAAGAAATTTGGCTTGTCACCAAAAGCACTCACAAACTTCTACAGATGCACAATCGAGAGCATCCTGTCGGGCTGTATCACCGCCTGGTACGGCAACTGCTCCGCCCACAACTGTAAGGCTCTCCAGAGGGTAGTGAGGTCTGCACAACGCATCACTGGGGGCAAACTACCTGCCCTCCAGGACACCTACACCACCTGATGTCACAGGAAGGCCATAAAGATCATCAAGGACAACAAATCAAATCAAATTTTATTTGTCACATACACATGGTTAGCAGATGTTAATGCGAGTGTAGCGAAATGCTTGTGCTTCTAGTTCCGACAATGCAGTAATAACCAACAAGTAATCTAGCTAACAATTCCAAAACTACTACCTTACATATTACTAAACCACAAGTGTAAGGGGATAAAGAATATGTACATAAAGATATATGAATGAGTGATGGTACAGAGCGGCATAGGCAAGATACAGTAGATGGTATTGAGTATATACATATGAGATGAGTATGTAAACAAAGTGGCATAGTTAAAGAGAGAGCGAGAACGCGAGAGAGAGCGCGAGAGAGTGCGAGAGAGAGAGCGAGAACGCGAGAGAGAGCGAGAACGCGCGAGAGAGAGCGAGAACGCGCGAGAGAGAGCGAGAACGCGAGAGAGAGCGCGCGAGAGAGAACGCGCGAGAGAGAACGAGCGAGAGAGAACGAGAACGCGCGAGAGAGAGAAAGAGAACGCGAGAGAAAGAGAACGCGAGAGAGAGAGAACATGTGCGCGCGAGAGAGAGACAACGAGAACGCGCGAGAGAGAGACAACGAGAACGCGCGAGAGAGACAACGAGAACGCGCGAGAGAGACAACGAGAACGCGCGAGAGAGAGACAACGAGAACGCGCGAGAGAGAGACAACGAGAACGCGCGAGAGAGAGACAACGAGAACGCGCGAGAGAGAGAAAGAACGCGCGAGAGAGAGAAAGAACGCGCGAGAGAGAGAAAGAACGCGCGAGAGAGAGAAAGAACGCGCGAGAGAGAAAGAACGCGCGAGAGAGAGAAAGAACGCGCGAGAGAGAAAGAACGAGAGAGAGAGAAAGAACGCGCGAGAGAGAAAGAACGCGCGAGAGAGAAGAACGCGCGAGAGAGAGAACGCGCGAGAGAACGCGCGAGAGAACGCGCGAGAGAGAGAGAACGCGAGAGAGAGAGAACGCTCGAGAGAGAGAACGCTCGAGAGAGAGAGAACGCGCGAGAGAGAAAGAGCGCGAGAGAGAAAGCGAGAGAACACGTGCGCGCGAGAGAGAGAACCAAAACGCACGCGAGAGAGAGAACGGGAACGCGCGAGAGAGAGAACGGGAACGCGCGCGAGAGAGAGAACGCGCGCGAGAGAGAGAACGAGAACGCGAGAGAGAGAGAACGAGAACGCGAGAGAGAGAGAACGAGAACGCGTGAGAGAGAGAGAACGCGCGTGAGAGAACGAGAACGCGCGCGAGAGAGAACGAGAACGCGCGCGAGAGAGAACGAGAACGCGAGAGAGAGAACGAGAACGCGCGAGAGAGAGAACGAGAACGCGCGAGAGAGAGAACGAGAACGCGCGAGAGAGAGAACGAGAACGCGCGAGAGAGAGAACGAGAACGCGCGAGAGAGAGAACGAGAACGCGCGAGAGAGAGAACGAGAACGCGCGAGAGAGAGAACGAGAACGCGCGAGAGAGAACGAGAAACGCGCGAGAGAGAGAAAGAACGCGCGAGAGAGAGAAAGAACGCGCGAGAGAGAGAAAGAACGCGCGAGAGAGAAAGAACGCGCGAGAGAGAAAGAACGCGAGAGAGAGAAAGAACGCGAGAGAGAACGCGCGAGAGAGAGAGAACGCGCGAGAGAGCGAGAGAGAGACGCGCGAGAGAGAGAGAACGCGCGAGAGAGAGAGAACGCGCGAGAGAGAGAGAACGCGCGAGAGAGAGAAACGCGCGAGAGAGAGAGAACGCGCGAGAGAGAGAGAACGCGCGAGAGAGAGAGAACGCGCGAGAGAGAGAGAACGCGC
Source organism: Oncorhynchus kisutch (assembly GCF_002021735.2). Taxonomy (NCBI): domain Eukaryota; kingdom Metazoa; phylum Chordata; class Actinopteri; order Salmoniformes; family Salmonidae; genus Oncorhynchus; species Oncorhynchus kisutch. Next base: position 12,223,799 of record NC_034184.2, read on the forward strand.
GAGAGAGAGAGAACGCGCGAGAGAGAGAGAACGCGCGAGAGAGAGAGAACGCGCGAGAGAGAGAACGCGCGAGACCGAGAGAGAGAACGCGCGAGAGAGAGAGAACGCGCGAGAGAGAGAAACGTGCGCGCGAGAGAGAGAACGAGAACGCGCGCGAGAGAGAGAGAGAACGCGCGCGAGGAGAGAGAGAGAACGCGCGCGAGAGAGAGAGGAACGCGCGAGAGAGAGAGAGAACGCGCGAGAGAGAGAAAGAACGCGCGAGAGAGAGAAAGAACGCGCGAGAGAGAGAAAGAACGCGCGAGAGAGAGAAAGAACGCGCGAGAGAGAGAAAGAACGCGCGCGAGAGAGAAAGAACGCGCGCGAGAGAGAACGCGCGAGAGAGAGAGAACGCGCGAGAGAGAGAGAACGAGAGAGACCGCGAGAGAGAGAGAACGCGCGAGAGAGAGAACGCGCGAGAGAGAGAGAACGCGCGAGAGAGAGAGAACGCGCGAGAGAGAGAGAACGCGCGAGAGAGAGAGAACGCGCGAGAGAGAGAGAACGCGCGAGAGAGAGAGAACGCGCGAGAGAGAGAGAACGCGCGAGAGAGAGAGAACGCGCGCGAGAGAGAAAACGTGCGCGCGAGAGAGAGAACGCGCGAGAGAGAGAGAGAGAGAGAGAAACGCGCGAAAGAGAGAGAACACGCGAAAGAACGCGCGAGATAGAGAGAGAATGCGCGAGAGAGAGAGAACGCGCGAGAGAGAGAGAACGCGCGAGAGAGAGAGAGCGCGAGAGAGAGAGAGAACGCGCGAGAGAGAGAGAGAGAACGCGAGAGAGAGAGAGAGAGAACGCGAGAGAGAGAGAGAGAGAACGCGAGAGAGAGAGAGAGAGAACGCGTGCGAGAGAGAGAACGCGTGCGAGAGAGAGAACGCGTGCGAGAGAGAGAACGCGTGCGAGAGAGAGAACGCGTGCGAGAGAGAGAACGCGTGCGAGAGAGAGAGAACGCGCGCGAGAGAGAAAACGTGCGCGCGAGAGAGAGAACGCGCGAGAGAGAGAGAGAGAGAGAGAACGCGCGAAAGAGAGAGAACACGCGAAAGAACGCGCGAGATAGAGAGAGAATGCGCGAGAGAGAGAGAACGCGCGAGAGAGAGAGAACGCGCGAGAGAGAGAGAGCGCGAGAGAGAGAGAGAGAACGCGCGAGAGAGAGAGAGAGAACGCGAGAGAGAGAGAGAGAGAACGCGAGAGAGAGAGAGAGAGAACGCGAGAGAGAGAGAGAGAGAACGCGTGCGAGAGAGAGAACGCGTGCGAGAGAGAGAACGCGTGCGAGAGAGAGAACGCGTGCGAGAGAGAGAACGCGTGCGAGAGAGAGAACGCGTGCGAGAGAGAGAATGCGCGCGAGAGAGAGAGAACGCACACGAGAGAGAGAGAGAACGCACACGAGAGAGAGAGAGAGAGAGAGAACGCACGCGTGCGAGAGAGAGAGAACGCACACGTGCGAGAGAGAGAGAACGCACGCGTGCGAGAGAGAGAGAGAACGCACGCGTGCGAGAGAGAGAGAGAACGCACGCGTGCGAGAGAGAGAGAACGCACGCGTGCGAGAGAGAGAGAACGCACGCGTGCGAGAGAGAGAGAACGCACGCGTGCGAGAGAACGCACGTGTGCGAGAGAGAGAGAACGCACGCGCGAGAGAGAGGCCTAGCTGCCTGGTGAGGCCACATGGACATTCAACCTCTGAAACCAGAAGACATGGTCTATGTTCAAAGTAGTGCACTATAAAGGGAGTAGGGTGCAATTTGGGACAGACATGGTTCCAGCGGCAGCAGGCAGCCAGGGCCTGGGGGGACATATGAGACATTACTCACCACATCTATAGGACTACAGAGAGAAACACACTTTAAAACATATTACTAAACCACAGGACAGTTATTTGGTGTATAAACAAAGAGGAGTTGCCCATTTTCAATAACAAATGCCACATTCACTCACTCAACCATACTCAAACTAAACTGCATCACTAAAAATAGACCTACTATGATGTCCCAGCCCAGGAGCAACAAAACAACAATTGTTTAGCCTCTGTCAGCTGACCTGGGCTAGCAGAGTGAATGGAGCTGACTGACAACACTAGGCTCTGTAGAACTGTGTCACTGACTAACCACGAGGTAGCTTTGTGACCTAGCTAGCTGGCTACAACAGAACAGGGTTACTTGGATCACTGAACAACATAAGTTAGGCTACACCCTGACACCAGCCAGAGAATGGTCCCCATGGCAATGTGTTATCAGAGGGTAAATTAATACTTTATAGGGGTGTTGCTGGCCTTCTCAACACTCAATCAGCTTGGAGAGGAGGTTGAGTTTGTTATGTTAGCAACAGTTGGACGCTCAGGGCTCACAAGATAATGGATATCGAATAGAGATGAAAGGATAGGACTACACAACTGAGTAGCTATAATGCCTATTGGTGTGAAGTAGCCTACTGTTCCTGTCTGGTTTTACAAGATGTTGTGCAAAGATGAGCTGAGCCCACTTCTGATCTGTCAATTTCAGTGTCAAATGGATCTACCACAGAGTTCAACAAAGCAAATTATTACAAAAACAGACAAACGCATACTTCACTAACACCCAACCCTTTGGGAAACTAAAGAACTGAAGAATGTCTTGTGGTTTTAAACAACTCTGCTGAGATGTGCAACCTGTCTGTGACAAGCTGTGGCTAGACTCCTTACTCAATCATCTCACCACTCTGCTTGAAAAGGCCCCATCTTATCATCACTAATGTACAGATCTAATCCCACTATCACCACAGAGGTACCTCACCAGCTTTTATCTGTCTGAGGCGTTCAAGAACTTGGGAGCTCAAATCAAGAAACAAGAGCAGGTAAGGATTCACATCGTCTTTGACACAGTTACTGCCCTTGCGTTGGTCACGCCAGTGTTTTTTCACCCATTCTCTCTTCTTAGAAACAGCACTTCTCTGGGGGGCCATTTCCTGTTTGGTGAAGAATGAGAGATTTCCTCAGAGTGGCTTACTGCTGAACACAGTGTTCTGCTCCGGCACAATCACAGGAACAGGCTAAGGGCCCTCGTCTATCATTCACATGCACGCTTGTAGCTTGCACACAAACAGATCCTCACACACACACACGTCTGCTTTCCGCATCACACACACACTCCTGATTTACTGTTAAGTCAAATACAGTGAAGAAATGTTGAGTATTCCAGCGGTCCAGTCTGTGGACCCTGAGCCAGCGGCACAGCGCTGAAGGAACATTAATGGGATACTCTGTGAGCACTCTCAGGATACGGTTACACAAAACAACATGCCAGGATTAGTCCTAATTGGGGATGGCAACTTGGATGTTTCTCAGTGCTAAATTGCCAATCAAATGATGCCAGTGGGACAAAAAGTACAGAGTAGCTTAGCCTTGCAGATCTTTTATAGAATTAGAGCTAGATCCTTTGAACATTGTTTCTCCCCATAGAATTATAAATTGCAGAATGGACATTCAGATTCAAATCTATGTTCCAATCCACGTATTTGTGGCATTTCCACAGATGATTTCTAGGTTACTTTTTTATACTTTGACGAGAGCAGAGCAAAATGTCCCAGTCTGAGATGTTATCTTGGCTATTTTTCAAAACTCTTCAATTGCTTTCTTTCCTAGTCACCTTTCCTCCATCACTCAAGGCAGGGCAACGCAGGGCAGGCCTCTCCTTTTCAAGGGTACTGTTACATGGAGGTTCTATATATCTCGCCATGGAAAAAAACCTATGGAATTAGAGATCCGATGCCAAGATATTCCCAAAGATTGCACTTCTTTAAAGGGCTGTTCTCTCAAGGGTGGTTCCACTACTGGCAAATAGGCCAGGGTGCCTAGGCTATGGTTGAGTGAGGCAATGGTGCCTGGTCTGATTAATCAGGCTCTAATACACAATTAATTGGTATATACAACCTGCAACTACTGCCTGATCAATTTTGTCATTGTTTCTTACAAGTCAGAATGTAGAAAAAAATAATAATAAACTTACTCTACCAGTTGTCTGTCCTTTCAGCTGCTCGAAATGAGAAAACATTGTTCTTATTTATTTTTTATCTTAAAAATAAATATCTACAATTCAAAACAACAAAAAGTATGGATTCTTCTCCATCCTCCCCTGATTGAGAATATAAATGTTTTATTGTCATGGCATGCTTAGTTCAATAGCTATTTACGAGAGAAAACGGAAAACATAAAACGGACTTTACCTCGTGACAAACCAAACCAAATGCTACCGGCTCTCTAAGTCAGGTAAACAATACTTTCCTGTGGATATTTTGCCTCAAATTGAGCAGCTGAAGGACAAACCACACAGACAACTGGCAGAGTAGGCCTTCAACATTCTGGGTTGTACAATACATTTACACGATTTACAGGCATTAATTGCAGATGGTATATACCAATTAATTGTGTATTACAGACAGATTAATCAGACTATATTGTGCCATACTTATATTCTTTATTTTACCTTTATTTAACTAGGCAAGTCAGTTAAGAACAAATTCTTATTTTCAATGATGGCCTAGGATCAGTGGGTTAACTGCCTGTTCAGGGGCAGAAGGACAGATTTGTACCTTGTCAGCTCGGGGATTCCGGTTACTAGTCCAACGCTCTAACCACTAGGCTACCCTGCCGCCCCATCTCAAGCATTATGTAGCTTGTTTAATGCGTTATGCGTTAAATCTTACGGACTGTCATTTTGTGTGCCAAATGCACCTCCAGAGGGTTTGAATCGGCAGTTTTGTGTTTAACCTGAGTGAAAGTGGAATGCAAGAGCATAAATACTAGACGTGGAACTGTTCTGGGGGGCTTTAACACGCCTGTGCTGTCTTGAGCCACACAAATGTAAATAAGGATGTTAGCTCTTGGTCGTCAGCATCAGTTGATCGAACTTGATTGTCCTGGCTGCCTCAGCAGATTAGGCTGACATGGCATTGAAGTGACATGGCCTGGCAACAAGAGTTGGAGGACTGGTGACTCCCTGATCTACTGGAATCTGTGCACACACAAACACCAGGAAAAATAGCCTGAATCTCTTCTTTAATGTCAGTTAGATTGGGGACAATAAGTTGAATAACAGCTGTTGCAGGGCATGCACTTTCCTATACCATGTAGCTCCAGCATCTGCCATCATGTGAAGTAGTGCATCGCCACAGTGCTTGGATAAGAGCTGTCAAATACCTTCAGCTTGCTCAGCAGTAGGAGTTGCAAATCTGGCTGTTACCGATGTAAAATGTGCGGAATGCATCCTGGAGATTAGATGTGATGCTAAATTCACCATGAAACTAACTGGAAACGTTTAGACTTACAGTCATGTAACAAAACCGTTATACAGAAACGTGTGAAGAGTTTAGGAAACCTCAGCACTCTTTCCTTGATGAATAATACTCCAGATAAAATGGGACAATAACATTAGATCTAGGATTAAAGCCTTGACGTTACCGGCAGTTTTTTATTCATTACAGCGATATAAAAAAATCAAAAGACAGAACTTGCTAGCTAACAAATTGCTAGATTGTTAACAATTTAGCAACAGCTAATGTTACTTGCCTGCCAACTGTTTGGTTGGCGAGTTGTTTCATCCGATTGAACTGTTTCTTCATTTTGCGTCCTTCTCCAGTGGAGTCGTGCTACTTTTTAGAGCTGGAAAAGTAAATCCTGTGATGTGCTTCATCAGACAAGAGTCCTTTTGTTGGCCATGAAGTTCACAATATAGCCAACTAACAGTCAGTAGCTTTGTGTCGAAGATTAGCTTGCAGCTAGCTAAAGCTATGAACCAATTAAAATAACTAGTCACTTTTTAGCTAGCTAGTTTAGGTTAGTCTTCAAGTGGTTGTTTCAGAAAAAAGTTATTCCGTCGCGTGCTGACGACATCATTAAAGCCATGTATTTTATCAAAAAGCTAGAAAACCATCCAGAGTTCCGCTGACTGCTTGCAGCCTTTATGCTGAATATCTATCTGGCTAACCACCGTCAAACGCTTTTCCCAACCAGCTAGCTAGCAGCACACCTCTCTCTTTGCCAGCACAAGCTGATGATGGCGTTGAATGGGTGGCAGGAAGAATAGGTTGCAAAAGCATCCATATACCGCCATCCCCAGCACTGTTAAATGTGCTGCTGACTGTGGGGCTTGGGACAGTTTACGAAAGTCATCTTGCTCGCTCCAGTGACACAATTCAGTACTGCAGAATTTGCACTGACCTATGGATGAGTTTTTTATCATGAAGATGTTGAATATGCCAACATTACGCAGCAAAATGTATAAAAATTATACATAGCTATTAAAACAATCAGTTTAGTTGAAATATCAAACTGTTGTTCAATGATATACATAATCAGTTGTTGACATCAGGCCTCGTCTTCATCAACAACAATTTATCATCAACTTTCACTCCCTAATCGCCTATGGAGCTCATAGCGGCACGCGCGCCTACCAGTGACGTCTCAATACACGTCTACTTACGTTGACCTTATAATGGACTGTTTTGCAGATAGATGGACATGTGTTGTCATCTGATTCCTCATGATTAATGTAAAACAATTTAATTCATTTAAATCATCTTAAAGTAGATCAAATAAGATAAGATAAAATAGAAGACAGAAAGTTTTACTGATAAAGTTGCACACGCACTGTCGTGGATGCAAGGTCCGATCACTTCTGACACCAATGTAATGAAACAGGCAGGGAGCAGGTCACGAGCCCTCGACCTTCTAGCCCGATGTCCGGCGCGCTATCGACTGTGCCGCAAAAGCATGCTGAACGGCAGAGTCGATTTCCGCGCTTATAAACCCAGGGTCGTTACAATATAAATAAAGGGGGAATATAAACCATACATAAAGAACCATAAATAAAGGATAAATAAAGGGAGCATATAAGCAGACAATGAAAAGTCTTACAATAGTCAATGATTACATTTCTCAAAGACAGGTTATAGGCTACATGTGCACCACCAAATCAGAACAGTAGGTGAAATTAAGAGATGAACATAGACCAAATTATTAGGGTGAGGCACATGGGCTACTAACAGCTTGCTACACCACATACACTTAGTCAGTGGTAGAAAAAGTACCCAATTGCCATACTTGAGTAAATGTAATGATACCTTAATAGAAAATTACTCAAGTAAAAGTCACCCAGTAAAATACTACTTGAGTAAAAGTTTAAATGTATTTGGTTTCAAGTATACTTAAGTATCAAAAGTAAATGTAATCGCTAAAATATACTTAAGTATAAAAATTACAAGTATAAATCATTTAAAATGTCTTATATTACGCAAACCAGACAGCATCATTTTCTTGTTTTTTTATTTACGGATAGCCAGAGGCACACTTCAACACTCAGACATAATTTACTTTTCTTTAGGAATGTAGTGAAGTAAAAGTAAAAGTTGTCAAAAATATAAATAGTAAAGTACAGATACCTTAAAAAACTACTTAAGTAGTACTTTAAAGTATTTTTACTTAAGTACTTTACACTACTGCACTTAGTATTACTTTCTTAGCTACAGTATACATATCTTCCTGGCATATTACATAATTTATGCAGCAGCATTCAAGACATGTTTGGACTCCCCGTTGTGCTGCGCTCAGTTGAACAGGAAGGTGGCGCGGTGGACCTTAGTGGGCAAATTTTGTCATCAAACTTTGTCATCAAAGTCTGGCATTCTCTAGATTTATTGTGCTTTCAAGACAACCGGGAACCGGGGGGGGGAAAAATCTAATCATGATGACGTCAGTGATCTTCAGTTCGTAGCTCTAGAAAGAGGCCAGAGTCGTCCGGGGTTAGGGTTTGGCCCAATGAAGGCCGTCATTGTAAATAAGAATTTGTTCTTAACTGACATGCCTAGTTAAATTTAAAAAATGTATAGCCATACCTGTGGCCTTGTGAAGTTATGTTCCTAGAATGTTAAGATTTCTGTGTGAAACATTATTGGATACTGCAGAATGGAACCAAATATTCCATATTTGAACTGTCATCTCATTTGTTCTGCACATGATTGTTATTACACAGTGTGTTGTGGGAACCTATTCCCCTGAAGGTCAACAATTCAGCCTTTCTCTTATCTCATCATTTAAAGGGCATGTAATGCTGGTCTATTAAAATCATAAGACCATCACAAAGTAAAAAAAAATAAAAATAAAAAAAGAAAGAAAGAGGCCAGAGTTCTCGATTTACAATTCCGAGTTGGATGAAAGTTCAAAACGTATTTTCCCAGTCGTCTTGAACTCACTTTGCTGTTCTGAGTTAACAGTTGTTATGAGCGCGGCACAAATCATGCTTCATTGACAGCATGGCCCATGTTAAATGTTTATAACTTGAAACTAGGAAAAGAGAACCATTATCTTAGACTTGGGACCTCACAGCCACTCCACTGAATAGCAGGCTAATGATTGATTTGCAATGCTTGCCGTTAGCCACTGATTCCTTCCAAACCACTCATTGTTGAATTTACGATTTCAAACTTGTTGTGTAATATTTATGTCCAATGAGCACCGATACGTTTCATCTATAATTTATCTTCGTTATTTCTCTTCATATGACAAGGATTAAAAATGATTTTCCAGTAGATTGTCAACTTCATTCATGATGATGACTGCTAGCTAAGATTTTGTTTTGACATAATTGTGGTCTCAGTAATGTCAGAAATTGACCTGTAGAGGGAGGCAGAGCCTGTCCAGCTAAACTTGTAGTGAGATCATCTCTAATAAGAAACACACCTTAATGTGTAGTTATAATGTTGTGCACCTCTTCGGGACAAAACCACTGCTGTCAAAACCTCTCATTGAGACCTATTCCACAGATTCATTATTACTAAGTAATGATGTTAAAGACATTGACTGATACAAATCAACATGATAACTGAATGGGATTGTCTCTTATGGTGACATTTGATTTTCACTTAGTCTTCATTTGTATTGTCTGTGTGTGTTTCAGATGGCCACAGCCTAGACTCCGACAGGCACTGCATCATCAGTGCTGACCTCAGGGACATCCCAGGCCTAGATGACAAACTGAAGAAGTTCCACCTCAACCCAGAGTCAGTGAAAATAACATATTGAATATGTTTTAATATTTTGTTGGACAGCTTTGCAAGAGTCTAGCCAATTGAAATAGCAGTATACGGCTGTATCAGTGGATCAGCAGTTGTGCTGTAGCAATACAATTTGTTTGTCACTGTACCTAACTCGTATTTATGGTCTTGGCCGAATGTTCCACAGTCAGTTCCTGATCACGATAATCATATACAGTTCAGTCAGAAGTAGAGGTCGACCGATTATGATTTTTCAATGTCGATACCGATTTATTGGAGGACCAAAAAAAAGACGATACTGATTAATCGGCCAATTTATTTATTTGTAATGACAATTACAACAATACCGAATTAACACTTTTGTTTTAGCTTAATATAATACATCAATAAAAACAATTTAGCCTCAAATAAATAATGGAACATGTTAAATTTGTTTTAAATAAGGCAAAAACAAAAGTGTTAGGGAAAAAAGTAAAAGTGCAATATGTGCCATGTACAAAAGTTCCTTGCTCAGAACATGAGAACATATGAAAACTGGTGGGTCCTTTTAACATGAGTCTTCAATATTTCCATGTAAGAAGTTTCAGGTTGTAGTTATTATAGGAATAATTCTCTATACCATTTGTATTTCATATACCTTTGACTATTGGATGTTCTTATAGGCACTATAGTATTGCCAGTGTAACAGTATAGCTTCCGTCCCTCTCCTCGCCCTTACCTAGGCTCGAACCAGGGACACATCGACAACAGCCACCCTCGAAGCATCGTTACCCATCGCTCCATAAAAGCCACGGCCCTTGCAGAGCAAGGGGAATAACTACTCAGAGCGAGTGACGTCACCGATTGAAACGCTATTAGCGCGCACCCCGCTAACTAGCTAGCCATTTCACATCAGTTACACTAGCCTAATCTCGGGAGTTGATAGGCTTGAAGTCATAAACGGCTCAATGCTAAAAGCACACCGAAAAGCTGCTGGCAAATGCACGAAAGTCCTGTTTGAATGAATGCTTACGAGCCTGCTGCTGCCTACCACCGCTCAGTCAGACTGCTCTATCAAATATCAAATCATAAACTTATTTATAACATAATAACACACAGAAATACGAGCCTTAGGTCATTAAACTCAGTTTTTCACAATTCCTGACATTTAATTCTAGTAAAAATTCCCAGTTTTAGGTCAGTTAGGATCACTACTTTTGTTAAGAATGTGAAATGTCAGAATAATAGTAGAGAATTATTTATTTCAGCTTTTATTTCTTTCATCACATTTCCAGTGGGTCAGAAGTTTACATACACTCAATTAGTATTTGGTAGCATTGCCTTTAAATTGTTTAACTTGGGAAAAACATTTCGGGTAGCCTTCCACAAGCTTCCCACAATAAGTTGGGTGAATTTTGGCCCATTCATCCTGACAGAGCTGGTGTAACTGAGTCAGGTTTGTAGGCCTCTTTGCTCACGCACACTTTTTAAATTCTGCCCACAAATTTTCTATTGGATTGAGGTCAGGGCTTTGTGATGGCCACTCCAATACCTTGACTTTGTTGTCCTTCAGCCATTTTGCCACAACTTTGGAAGTATGTTTGGGGTCATTGTCCATTTGGAAGACCCATTTGCGACCAAGCTTTAACTTCCTGACTGATGTTTTGAGATGTTGCTTCAAGATATCCACATCATTTTCCTACTTCATGATGTCATCTGTTTTGTGAAGTGCACCAGTCCCTCCTGCAGCAAAGCACCCCCACAACATGATGCTGCCACCCCCGTGCTTCACGGTTGGGATGTTGTTCTTTGTCTTGCAAGCCTCCCCCTTTTTCCTCCAAACGTAACAAGGGTCATTATGGCCAAACAGTTCTATTTTTGTTTCATTAGACTGGAGGACATTTCTCCAAAAAGTCCCCATGTGCAGTTGCAAGCCGTAGTCTGGCTTTTTTATGGCGGTTTTGGAGCAGTGGCTTCTTCCTTGCTGAGCGGTCTTTCAGGTTATGTTGATATAGGACTCGTTTTACTGTGGTTATAGATCCTTTTGTACCCGTTTACTCCAGCATCTTCACAAGGTCCTTTGCTGTTGTTCTGGGATTGATTTGCTCTTTTCGCACCAAAGTGCGTTTATCTCTTGGAGACAGAACGCGCCTCCTTCCTGAGTGGTATGACTGCTGCGTGGTCCCATGGTGTTTATACTTGCGTACTATTGTTTGTACAGATGAGCGTGGTAACTTCAGGCGTTTGGAAATTGCTCCCACGGATGAACCAGACTTGTGGAAGTAAACCATTCTTTTTCTGAGGTCTTGGCTGATTTATTTTGATTTTCCCATGATGTCAAGCAAAGAGGCACTGAGTTTGAAGGTAGGCCTTGAAATACATCCACAGGTACACCTCCAATTGACTCAAATTATTAAATTAGCCTATCAGAATTTTCTAAAGCCATGACATTTTCTGGAATTTTCCAAGCTGTTTAAAGGCACAGTCAACTTAGTGTATGTAAACTTCTGACCCACTGGAATTGTGATACAGTGAATTATATGTGAAATACTCTGTCTGTAAACAATTGTTGGGAAAATTACTTGTCATGCACAAAGTAGATGTCCTAACCGACTTGCCAAAACTATAGCTTGTTAACAAGAAATGTGTGGAGTGGTTGAAAAACAAGTTTTAATTACTCCAACCTAAGTGTATGTTAACTTCCAACTTCAACTGTACTTGGGTGCTCTTTGATTTTCCATTGTTTTTCATCTGTGTGTCAAAGAACCCCATCTACTTTGATCTCAGCCTATGAGACGTGGAAAGCCCTGTTCCGTTTACAAGAATTGTATTCATACTGTTTAAGTGCATATATTCACGGCTTCCTGTGAGGTCTGGTCCACCACCCAAGCCTCGACTACGTTAAAATGAGTTCTCTGTGGATTCAAGTGTCTTCTGAAATGGCCTCCACTTGTGCCGAAGGCTCTATGGATGTGGTGTTATGTCAGAGATTCTGACGAAATTAAGATGAAAATGAATGTCAGTCATTGGAATCCCAAGTACAGTACCCTCAACCCTCTAGCAATTATACAACAACCTTACAACAACACACCAAAACACCTTTTTGATAGATCTGAAGGGACGTTACAGATAAATATAAAGGAAGCGCTGATAATGGGGCATGGTTAGATAAGGTACACATTGTGACGCAAATGCTGAGGAACACTGTTGTGATTAGCAGATCCCAAATCTGTGTTTACAACAGCTGTGTCAGTCTCCTGATTTCTCACAGTCTGAAACCAAACCACGGTCTCAGGGCCAAAGACTTATGAAGTCACTTAGTCAAGAGGTTTGCTTGCTTTAGAAAGTTTACATTGTAGTCATTTAGCAGATGCTCTTATCCAGAACAACTTACAGGAACATTTAGTGTCAAGTGCCTTGTTCAAGGGCACATTGACCGATTTTTCACCTAGTCGGCTCGGCAATTCGAACCAGCGACCTTTCGTTTACTGGCCCAATGCTCTTAACCGCTAGGCTACCTGCCTCTCTAGTTTTTCAGTCATTATGATCCTTTGCGTGGAAATATTAAATATTGGAACTTGATCAAATGTCACCCCAAACACTGAACTAGAATCTGGGCCTTCCCGGAGATGTTGATATGGCGACTTTCCTTTAAGCCCAGGAAGCAGCCATTGAACCTGCCATTCACCAGCTTTTCAAGCTAAATAACACTGCATGTCAGAGCAAAAACCAAGTCATGCGGTCAAAGGAATTGTCTGTAGGACTCTGAGACAGGATTGTGTCGAGGCACAGATTTGTACAACAAATTGTACATTTGATACCATGAAAGTCCAATGTCATTTCCACATGGATGACACATTATAGTTACAGGGCACAGAAAGGAAATGTTTGAGTTTCGCCTGTCGCCCTCTGTGAACTGTGTCCTGATGGTCAGACCTGTGTTTTTACAGAGAAACATTAACCCAATATGACCTTGTGTACACTGAGATAGAGATAGCAGCACTAGAGCACTGAAGACATGGTAAGGCTAGAGATATGTTTATAACACTGAATTATAGTGCCTAGTAAAAATATACACCACTTGCACAGTCTTTGCATTATTTAGCTTATTTGAGCTGTTCTTGCCATAATATGGACTTGGTCTTTTACCAAATAAGGCTATCTTCTGTATACCACCCCTACCTTGTCACAACTGATTGGCTCAAACTCATTAAGAAGGAAAGAAATTCCACAAATTAACTTTTACCAAGGCACACCTGATAATAGAATTCCAGGTGACTTCATGAAGCTGATTGAGAGAATGCCAAGAGTGCAAAGCTGTCATGAAGGCTACTTTGAATTATGTAAAATAGATTTTGATTTCTTTAACACTTTTTTGGTTTCTACATGATTCCATGTGTTATTTCATAGTTGTGATGTCTTCACTATTATTCTACAATGTAGAAAATAGTCAAAATAAAGAAAAACCCTTGAATTGCTAGGTGTGTCCAAACTTTTGACTGGTACTGTATATTTAAAAAAAAAGATATTCCAAAAGATATTTACAAGATTTCCAAAAAGTAGTGCCCTGGGCCTTTACTAGTCCTGTATTAGCGGACCAATATAGCCATCTGTAGCGCAGACAAACATTTTATGTCTAGGGGTCTTATGCTTAGTTAACTGCTCATCAGGTGCAGGAAATTAGGTGATCATCAGTCAGTGTCGCAGATGTTTTGAGTCTTTAGTTTGGGCATGCCTGTTTGTAGTTTTATTTTTTGTATATTCTTTAGTTTGGGCATGCCTGTTTGTAGTTTTATTTTTTGTATATTCTTTAGTTTGGGCATGCCTGTTTGTAGTTTTATTTTTTGTATATTCTTTAGTTTGGGCATGCCTGTTTGTAGTTTTATTTTTTGTATATTTATTTTAGTCACCATCTGAACAAATAATAATCCGCTTGGCTGGCCGACCAAGAGGTCAAGAAGGAGCTGTGCCTGGACCCTGGTAAATTGGCCGTTTCCTGGGCACATGTACATTCAACACAGTCCTCATATGCTGATATTTCACATTGATGCACTCCTTAAATCAGGTTACAGACCAGTTAACTAAACATAAGACCCCTAGACATAAAGTGCATCAACATTAGGGGGATAAGTTTCGTAACATGTATAAACATCTGTGTTCCTCAAGGTTCTGTTTTAGGACCACTATTGTTTTCACTATACAGTGTATATTCTAACTCTTGGTGATGTCATTCGGAAACACAATGTCTACTTTCAATGCTATGTGGATGACACACATCTGTACATTTCGATGAAACATGGTGAAGGCCCAAAATTGCCCACCCTGGAAGCCTGTGTTTCAGACATAAGGAAGTGGATGGTGGCAAATGTTTACGTTTAAACCCGGACAAAACATGGTTGCTAGTTCTAGGTACCAAGAAACAAAGGGATCTGCTTTTTGATCTGGCAATTCATCTTGATGGTTGTACAGTCGTCTTAAAGTGCGTTCTGTGTGGTGCATATGTTGGATTTATCGAACGAATGGGTCAAACTGTATGTGTCAAACTATGCGTAGATGGCCTGACGGAAATGGCAGCAGAAGGTGAATGTTGAACTTTTGTTGCACACATATCCAGATGATGCAGCGTACTCTTTTGCACAATGACGCTATTGGTGAAATCCTTTATCCTGAAAATAATTTATACCAGCCCACTGGTTTTCCTATTTCTGATTAAGCTTTTCCCATCACTGATAGCAAATCTATAATCCGGAATGGCCTTACCAGTAGGCTCGGGCAGTATACCGTATACAGGGGTATTTGGAAACATTTTTCAATAAATATTCATATTTGTAGATACTTTTTTAGTAAATACCTGCAGTCAACTTGTGCAATACCTTAGGAGATAAAGCAGATTGTGTTCTTCATTTCACCTGTCACATTGTCACAGATGGATTGCAGCCTCTATGGCAATTCGCAATTACTTGTGCTAATTTTGTTAGTATACTGGTAATAGACACCCAATGGGCTTTTTGCGTTTTTAGCGCCCCCCTTGTGTACTAAAATGATAATACCATTAATCCCGGGATGAGTAAAGACAGTGTGACGATATGAAAATATGGATACCATCCAACCCTACTTACCAGTTGGTACGGGCTATACAATGTGTGAAAATAAAGATTTATTTCCAACTTTTCCTGAGTTCACACCATATCTCCCTAAAGGTGCCCTGACATCTGGGATCACAAGGCAATCTTGTGTGGCAACTACTATGGAGTATGGGGACAAGGGAGCTCCAAAAAAATGTATTTCACACATTGTATAGCACGTACGACTGGTAAGGCATTCCATCATCAGTCTGTCATGCACTACAATAGCCACTTCCGCTACAGCTAAATACTATGGACATATGGGGATGTGTGCCAAAACATGCTATCATAGCAAAGGGAGGTGGCGTTGTGGCGATACTCCCACGCATATCCCGAGACCACCCTAATGTGACGGTCGTGTCTGCACTCTTATCAGTGCATGTGTCACACTCTGGCTGACCAGTTGACAGAGCAGGTGTAAGTGACACAGTGAGCAGCAGTAGTCAGCAATATGTCTGTGATAGAGTCAAAGACGGAGCTCTTCACCGTGGCTGGGACTGACACTGGGGACTCAGGGCCAGGTTCAAGGGTAGTCAACTCCAGGAAAATAGTCACCACCTTTGAGAGATTTATCCAGCCGTGCTTGGCTGAGGTGTTAGGATGCACTCTCTTCATCTTCGTGGGATGCGGGTCTGTTATTGAGAATGGCGGCGTTCCGGGGAGCATCCAGCCCGCTCTGGCTCATGGGCTGGCGCTGGCAATTGTTATCGCTGTACTGGGAGAGATCAGGTAAGGTGGCACCTGGTAACATCTCACTCTGAGGTCAGAAAGTTTGACTATGTTTTTGTCATGTTCTCATGAATTGAGATTTACTATAACTAGAGTCTGACCAATATATCGGTATTATCGGCTGATATTGGCCCTTTTACTGCTTTATCAGTATCAGTATCAGCAATAACTCAACCAATAACCGATATTCAATAAATAGGATGAAAAGGGAATCTCATGCTGATCTGAACACTTGTGGCCAATCTTATGATGTGTCATTATTGTTACAATGTATGAAATCAACATTTGAAGCATATTTATTGGACAATTACTCTTTTGGATGCCAATTTATGATAATTCAGTGTGGAAAATTACACTTTTTAATTCCCCGCTGTAAAACAGTATATCGGCACATATATCGCATATTTATGTAAGTTTAGTAAGTTTTGTCCCCCCCCAAAAAATCGGAATCAGTATCGGACCACAAAAAACATATCGGCAGGGCTCTAGTTATATATAACAAGTATATTCATCTCTTTTATCAGTGTGATTTTCCTAATGCATGAGTATCAGTAGCAAGTACTAAACATGTTATTCTGTCTGAATTCAGTGGTGGCCACTTCAACCCAGCTGTGTCTGTGAGTGTGTGCGTCAGTGGAGGACTGGACGTCATCCTACTGGGGCCATATATACTCTCACAGATAGTGGGGGGGATGACTGGGGCTGGATTGGCAAAGGTAAGGGGGCTTTTCACATCAAGTTTGTTTAGAGCGGGGGATTTTTTTTTTACTCTGGAGTGATTACCCCCTAAATTCGTTTTTTTTGGACAGGAGTAAATATGAACTGCAGTGTACACCAAACAACCGCTGTGGTTCGCTCAAAAGTACAGTCTGTCTGATTCCATTTGTATGTGGTGTGCTTCACTGCAGGTGAGAATGCAGTAAGGGCCAAACAGATAAAAATAACCAGAGGCCCGCAGTGTTGTTTGTTTGACGCAATGTCAAAACTTGATAGGTCAGAAATATTTTGTGAGTAGCAGTGCATTTATGAGCACATCCTGTGGAGCTGCAGGGGAGACTGGGACTGGTTGTCACACTTCTTACTGTGTATATTTCTCAACAACGGTATATCTATATCATAAGAACCTAAGCAGGGTCTTGGGTAGCTGACTAAACTCCACTCCATGATGAAGGAAGTTTATGATGAACTCCACCAATGGAATGGAGCAGAGACCAGGCATTGTGGAATTCAGCTCCTACTACATCGTTTCGCCCAAGGTCAATACTTTTAAAAATGTACTTATGAAATGTTTACCTTGTATCTGTTTGTCCTCTGTAGTTGCGTTACTTTGTTTGCTGAAATGAATACTTTTTCTAAAAACAAGAATCAAATACAACCACTGACTGTTTGCTCATTGCTGTTGCTCTACAATGGCAACTCAGCGTAAATGAGCATGTGCCAATTGAATCTCAACAAGTCGGTGGTATTTCCTTAACATTTTTTTAAAAAGTATGGATTTCAGCAAACAAAGAAAGGTGGAGTTAATCAGAAACTTCCTTCACCATGGAGTGGAGAGTAGTCAGATAGGTATTGGCGAAGAAATGGGCCTCCTCCTTTTGGAGTTATTATCCATTAAACACACTGTCTGTTGGAAATGAATACATTTAGCCTACATTCTTAGAAATAGTCATATTGATTTTGATAGAACAATATTCATAACACAATTCAACAGCTTAAACCTTGTAGGTAGAATTTGTTATATAATCACTCCCAATTTAGCATAAAGGCTACTTTCACTTTGGACAGGGGGGTCATGTCCCCCCTACATTCTGAAATTGCACTTTTGTTCCCCCCCCTATCATTGCAATGTGATACCAAATAATGCAATTCTTTAGGACCTTTGCGGATGCCTCAGAGTGGTCGGGTAGGCTTTTTGGAGATTTCAGTCAGTTGGATTTAGGATCATGCAGACACCACAAAGCGTGCAGACAGGATCTGTGAAAGGCAAAGCTTCTGGAAGGCTGGCTGGACCAGCACAGGAGAGTTGAACAGAGGCAGCTGCTGTCAGTGTGTTGAGCTTTTTCTCCGAGTTGTTAAAGCAAGCAGAGCAAAACTGTCTACTCTTTAGTTGACTGATGTAACTGCTGTTTAACCTTATGGGGAAAAAAGTTAACTAGTGGTTGTTTCCAGTGCTGAGATATTAACTAGTGTAACTGACATGTAACGTTAGATAATGTTTCATCCCCTCTCGACTGAGGTGAATCAATTAGCTAGCTAGTAGCTAACTAACCACAACCAGGTCAGCTCTAGACTCTAGTTATCTGGCAGATAGCGATATGAGGTGGTTACTATTATTATCTAACAGCTGTTGTGTGTCTGGAAATGTTTTGTAGCCTTAGTTTTGTCCTGTTTCAACAGAAGTAAATTAACTTGGCTAGCTTTCACCAGTTGATGTATCGTTAGAGAGAGAGCTGGCCAAATGTTGGCTAACGTTAGCTATTCTTTTTGCCTCAATCAGACTAGACCTGAATCAAATGATGAAACTAGCAGCCAAACGATTGAAGACCGATATTCTGATGTTTTTTCCGTGCAATGTGAGTTTTTATTAGTCAGTATAGCAATGTAATTAGTTATTGATCTGTCAGTTTCCCTAGCTAATCCCCTACTTTTCACATAAACACAGTAATAAACTGCCCTACATTTTTTTAAAACCTTTATTTAACTTGGCAAGTCAGTTAAGAACATTGACGGCCTAGGATCAGTGGGTTAACTGCCTGTTCAGGGGCATAACGACAGATTTGTACCTTGTCAGCTTGGAGATTTGAACTTGCAACCTTTCGGTTACTAGTCCAACACGCTAACCACTAGGCTACCCTGCCGTGTACTAACTGGTGCACAGTCAGTACACAACACTCATATTGTCTTAGCAGGATCAGATGGTGACAGGTGTCGGAGCAGGTGTCAGACAGCCAGGTAAGACAAGTCTACAGAGCTCAGGTGAATTTTGCAGTATATTCAGTGAATGATCAAAGTTCCAACTTGAATTGATGAGTATACCTACAGTAGCTAAAGGACAGCAGTCTATCTTAGTGTCACGACTTCCGCCGAAGTCGGCCCCTCTCCTTGTTTGGGTGGTGTTCGGCGGTCGACGTCACCAACCTTCTAGCTATCATTGATCCATTTGTCATTTTCCATTGGTTTTGTCTTGTCTTCCTACACACCTGGTTCCAATACCATTCATTACATGTTGTGTATTTAACTCTCTGTTTTCCCTCACGTCCTTGTCAGAGATTGTTTGTTGTATGTAGGTGTGTTATTTGTTCTGGTGTGCGATGAGTTTTGCACCCTATTATGTTATTTTTGTATACTTTGGTTTTCTGAGTTTAAAAAAATGTTTACCAAGTTCATTCTCCTGCGCCTGACTTCCCTGCCACCAGCACGCACCACATTACAGAATCTCTGACCACACTATGAAGTCAGCAGGAGAGTATACCCCGGCCATTGAGATGGAGGAGTGCTTCCAGGAGCATGCAGCAATGCTTTGCCAACTTAGCACCGCCATGGATCGCGTTGTCAAAACTATGGACTGCTGGGAGAGACAGGGAGTTTTTCCAGCACCTCCACCAGCCCAACCGGGGTCTCTCTTGAGCGCTCCTTTCCAGCCTGAACCAAGTTGAATCCGTCTCTCCTTACCCCAGGAGTACGACGGGAGGGCAGTTGAACCTTTGCAGTTGAACCTTTATCTGGTCACCGTCCACCTGGCTCTATCGGACCGTGAGAGGGTGTCTGCCCTCATCTCGTGCCTCACTGGGAGAGCCCTGGAATGGGCCAACACTGTGTGGAGAGAGGGAGATGCGGCGTTGGACCAGTTTGACGAGTTCACCTGCCGTTTCCGGGAAGTCTTTGACCAGAGAGCGGTGAGTGAACGCCTCTACCATCTGAGGCAGGAGACGAGGAGCGCCCAGGAGTTCGCCCTGGAGTTTGCCCTGGAGTTTAGGACCCTGGCTGCCGACGCGGGATGGAACGACAGGGCCCTGATCGACCAGTATTGTTGCAGTCTGCGCAAGGACGTCTGTTGGGAGCTTCAGAGACACCACCCTCACTTTCGACCAGCTGGTGGATCTGTCCATCCGGCTGGACAACCTGCTGGCTACTCGCGGACGTCCAGATCGGGGTCTGGTAGGTCCATCCTCCCGCACCCCCTCTCTGATACCTCTGGAGCTGGGAGGGGCAGTGCGCAGGGAGACCGGAGGGGGTTCCCACTCGTGCACCATCTGTGACTGCAGAGGTCACACTGTCGGTCAGTGCCATGTCCAAGCCTTTGTAGATGAGATTTTCAGGGACCTGCACGGGCAGGGTGTAGTAGTGTATATTGATGACATCTTGATGTACTCCGCTACACGCGCTGAGCATGTGTCCCTGGTGCGCAGAGTGCTTGGTCGCCTGTTGGAGCATGACCTGTACGTCAAGGCTGAGAAATGGGGTCAGGCAGCCAGGGAAGACCAATCTGTGATGGAGCTGTGGTGAATTTTTGCAGAAACAACACTTTATTCCCTATTATTTGCAGAAAACGTGGACAAGCCAGATACTTCAAAGATTGAAACAATTTTAAGGCAGTCTGACAAACATCCAAAAGTTGATTTCCAAACTGTATGACACAAAACATGTCAAACAAAAATGTGAGAAAGACCTGATGTAATTGATGATGAATGGATACAGATATGTTTGAATGCCATGTCATGTTCATATAATCTCAGACATTAATTACAGCAGTTTAACACCATCCATAGAACATACTATATTCCAGTGAAACTGAATTACATGCACTCAGAAATGTCATTCCTCTGCTGCAGGGGTAAAACACAAAAGGGGACATGTTTCAATATGTTATGGTCTTGTGAAGGCTGGCTGAATTCTGTCAAAGTATGTTATTTTATCTCAGCATGTCTACAGATTCTCCCTTCTCCCTGTTTATGTTTGCTTGGAAATGTTGATACTTGAGACTGTTATCAGAAGAAACTGTGTAATCAAGCATTTATAGCAGCTAAGAAATGCATTGCCATTATTTAGAAGGTTGGTTATCCTCCCACAATGTCACAATGGATGGTAGAAATGTCAAGTTATGTATCACTAGATTTGATGTATTACTAGATTAATGGTATACTGGGCAACTTTCATAAGGTCTGGATAGCTTATATGGAATTCAGTACGACAAAAGGAATCTGTTTTGAAAACATGCCCACGTCAGAGGAGATGTCTATTAAGGCAATCCCTAGCTGCTGGGCTGCTCAGTCCTGGCACTTGCCGTCCTGTGGGTTGTCACTCTGGCCTTGGCCTAACACACCCGAAAACCAATAATGAATGTTTCACTAAGATCCTAAAGCTGAGTGGGCTGTGTTGGGATGGGACGCTGCAGGGTGTTGGACCCTTAGGGACATATTGTGTGCGAGTAAAAAGAGCTCTACAGTACTATGAGGCCTATGACATGAATTATACTGAACAAAAGATTTTTGCTGAGTTATAGTTCATGAAGGGAAATAAGTTAATTTAAATAAATACATTAGGCCCTAATCTATGGATTTCACATGACTGGACAGGGGCGCAGCCATAGGTGGGCCTGGGAGGGCATAGGCCCACTCACTGGGGACGCAGGCCCACCCACTGGGGACGCAAGCCCAGCCAATCAGAATGAGGTGTGAGCCCCACAGTAGGGCTTTATTACAGACATACATACTCCTCAGCAGAGGTTGTCTTAATATGGACAATCAATCACTCAAACATGTTTAATAATGATCTCTAACCTAGCTTGATGAATGTGGGCATTGGTGCTTACTTTTTGTTCTAAATAGACACAACATATTGGATTGTGTAGAAATGCAGGAAATTAGCTTTAGATGGTCAAAAAAAGTCCTACACAGACCCCCCGCCAGGTTATCCCCCCCCCAACCAAGGTTTTGCCCCTGCCTATGATCCTAATTTCCATGTCTTGTCCAAGCAACAATTTAGAAATCAGTTTGAAATAGGCTACAGCTCTCCCTTTCCCCCTTTCAACAATATCAATTCATTGTTCACAGATAGCCTACTCCTAAAATTGAAACAATGAGAATACCAAGACTTGTTTTCAAAATCAATTAAATATATATGTTTACTCACCCATCTCACACAATATCCTATAATGACAAAGTGAAAACATGTTTTAGACATTTTGGCAATTTTATTGAATATGAAATTCAGAAATAACCATTTACATAAGTATTCACCCCCTTTGATATGACGCACCAAATTAAGCCAGGTGCTTCCAATTTCCTTTGATAACCCTTGAGACGTCACAACAACTTGATTGAAGTCCAACTGTGGCTAACATAAATTACAGAATGAAAAGAAGGAAGCCTGTACAGAATAAAATTATTCCCTTAAACGTGCACAAGGCATCATGAAATCAGCAGATTATCAAGGTTTATTATAGCCCAATGTTCAACCCAGTGTCTCCATTGAAGGTTGTGGGTCTTCCAGCAGGACAAGGCCCCAAACACATATCATAAGTATTATTATAATATTTGATTTAACTAGGCAAGTCAGTTAAGAACAAATTATTATTTACAATGACAGCCAACACCAGGCCAATTGTGCACTGCCCTATGGGACTTCCAATTAAGGCCTGTGATTTGAACCAGGGTGTCTGTAGTGACACCTCCAGCACTGAGATGCAGTGCGTTAGACCGCTGCACCACGCAGGAGCCCCAAGGAATGGTTCAAGAAGAAATGCTGGACTGTTCTGGAGTTTCCAGTGAAGATTCCAGACGTTGGTGGAGGGCACCCATCAAACATTGAAGAATTAGAACATTTTGCTGCTGAACAGTGGGACAAATTGCCAGTAGAATGTGCAGTAAGTTCAATGATGGCTACAAGAAGTGTTTGTCCGCAGTTATCTTGGCCTACGGCTGTGCAACCAGGTACATTCGCCTTTATTTAGTCAATTAAAATTGTAAACTTATTTTTTTTTTAAACAACTAGTTCTGCATTGTTGAAAATCCATTAACAGGGTGTTACAGGAAAATGTTTAGTTATGTGTTCATATCCTCGTGGGTTTACAATATTAAAACACACAACCCCTGCTCGTCAATGTTTAGAGATGCTGCTAGAAATTGTCAAGATGGATGACCTCTTGCAAAGAAGTTGCACATATTAACCTTAAAATTACTAGGCTACACAGCACACTCCAGATTGGGAGAAATAGGCTAAATACTGTGACAACCAACCCATGATGAGAGAACCAGTCCCAGTATCCTAACTTCAACCAAACAGTGAAGAGAGAACCAGCCACAGTCTCCCCACTTCAACCAACCCATGATGAGAGAACCAGCCCCTGTCTCCCATATTCAACCAACCCATGATGAGAGAACCAGCCCCAGTATCCTAACTTCAACCAAACAGTGAAGAGAGAACCAGCCACAGTCTCCCCACTTCAACCAACCCATGATGAGAGAACCAGCCCCTGTCTCCCCACTTCAACCAACCCATGATGAGAGAACCAGCCCCAGTCTCCCCACTTCAACCAACCCATGATGAGAGAACCAGCCCCTGTCTCCCATATTCAACCAACCCATGATGAGAGAACCAGCCCCTGTCTCCCCTATTCAACCAACCCATGATGAGAGAACTAGCCCCAGTCTCCCCACTTCAACCAACCCATGATGAGAGAACCAGCCCCAGTCTCCCATATTCAACCAACCCATGATGAGAGAACCAGCCCCAGTCTCCCCACTTCAACCAACCCATGATGAGAGAACCAGCCCCTGTCTCCCATATTCAACCAACCCATGATGAGAGAACCAGCCCCTGTCTCCCATATTCAACCAACCCATGATGAGAGAACCAGCCCCAGTCTCCCCACTTCAACCAACCCATGATGAGAGAACCAGCCCCAGTCTCCCCACTTCAACCAACCCATGATGAGAGAACCAGCCCCAGTCTCCCCACTTCAACCAACCCATGATGAGAGAACCAGCCCCAGTCTCCCGTATTCAACCAACCCATGATGAGAACCAGCACCAGTCTCCCCTATTCAACCAACCCATGATGAGAGAACCAGCCCCAGTCTCCCCTATTCAACCAACCCATGATGAGAGAACCAGCCCCAGTCTCCCCTATTCAACCAGCCCATGATGAGAGAACCAGCCCCAGTCTACCGTTTTCAACCAACCCATGGTGAGAGAACCAGACCCAGTCTACCGTATTCAACCAACCAATAATGAGAGAACCAGGCCCAGTCTGCCGTTTTCAACCAACCCATGGTGAGAGAACCAGACCCAGTCCCCCTGTTCAACCAACCCTTGATGAGAACTAGCCCCAGCCTCCCCATTTCAACCAACCCATGTTGAGAGAACCAGCTCCAGTCTCCCTACTTCAACCAACCCATGATGAGAGAACCAGCCCCAGTCTCCCGTATTCAACCAACCCATGATGAGAGAACCGCCCCCAGTCTCCCCTTTTAACAACACCTTGCAGTTATTACAGAGCGACTATTGTGTTATTTCCTACCGCATGTTGCAAAGCAAGTGCAATATGACGATAGGTACACACAAGTGTTGCTCCATATGATCATAGATGTATTTAACATGAGAATGTTCGTTCATTAAACAAATTACTTGCATCACACATAGTTTTGCGTAGTCTACCTATTTGAGTTAATTTGACGTTTGGCAATATGTAACCAACTAGACCAAGTTACCATAACGCAATGTAACAAACTTTCAAACTGATTCGAATGATAGCAAACAAATTTATGTGAGAACCAGTCTCCATATGCTGTTTTCATGGTATCAAAATGTCTATAGCTTGGATATTAGAATAGGTCTAAAAAAAAATCACAAGCATTTGGATCCAAACAAAGAACATTAAAAAATGGCAATATAATCCCAATAAAACCCCAATATAATCCCAATAAAACCCCAATATAATCCCAATAAAACCCCAATATAATCCCAGTAAAACCCCAATATAATCCCAATAAAACCCCAATATAATCTCAATAAAACTCCAGTCGAATCCCAATAGATTCCCAATTTAATCCCAATAAAATACCAATAAAACCCCAATATAATCCCAATAAAACCCTAATTTAATCCCAATAAAACCCCAATATAATCAAATCAAATCAAATCAAATCAAATTTATTTATATAGCCCTTCGTACATCAGCTGATATCTCAAAGTGCTGTACAGAAACCCAGCCTAAAACCCCAAACAGCAAGCAATGCAGGTGGTTAATCTCAATTAACCCCCAGTCTAATCCCAATAGAATCTCAATCTAATCCCAATCTAATCCCAATAAAACCACAATCTAATCCTAATAAAAAAACAATAAAAACCCAATCTAATCGTACAGATGTTGTGATATTCCACAGGCAGTTTACTCCATCATCAGCTATGACAGTGCAGCAGGGGGAGCATTCAACGTGGTTAAAACCAGTGGCAACATCGGCAGTGCCGCTGTAGCAGAGATGGTCATGACCCTCTTCCTGTCCCTTGTGGTCTGTATGGGGGCCGTCAACGGCAGGACCCGTACCCCACTGGCCCCACTTTGCATTGGGCTCACTGTGACTGCTAATATACTGGCTGGGTAAGGGCTGAGCAAATCTATGGAGACCTGTCGTGGTAGACGGTGTATTGAAATGACAAGGGTTCACGGCAGAACAGGTTCAATACTAATTCCTGCTTTGCCATTATCGAAAATAACAAGAAATGACACAGCAGGAATAAAGAGAACATTGGCATTGACATCACTGCCTGCCTGATGACATCACTGCCTGTCTGATAACCATTAATTCTACTAACTACGTGTATTGATCTGATGTAATGCATTGTTCAATCAATATAGAAACCAGATGTGTTTGTCCCATTGGTCTTTTAGCGGGTCAGTGTCTGGAGGGTGTATGAACCCAGCGCGGGCGTTTGGCCCTGCAGTGATGGCTAACTACTGGGAGTACCACTGGATCTACTGGGTGGGACCGGTTGCAGGGGCCCTTATCACTGGCAGCTTGGTCAGGTAGGATACAGCACACCTAGCCTTCATTACTCACCTATTTATAGATTGTATTACCCTGCTACCATAGATTGTGACCTTAGAGGCAATAAAATGGCACAGCATTTCCATACTGTTTCAGCCTGTCATACATCATACTCTATACAGTCAGTAGGAGAGTATTGCGTCATCGCATTGTAATTCATGTATTGTTTACTATCATTGAATTCCTATTTTTGTACACAGGTTGTTGTTTGGAGACCAGAAGACACGTCTTGTTCTGAAGTAAAAGTGTTATCTTGGAGACACAGGGCATTGTCTTCCAAATTATTGTATTTCCCTTTATAGCTTGCAGAACTTTTGTATTTCACATCTTGTCGTACACGTCATATTGTTTTGAACTGTACTGTATAACAAAAACAATTTGCATAAGTACAGTACATTCAAACCTATGGTCACGTCTGGCCATTCAATCCGTCAATCATTGTTTATGTTTGGTTCAAAGGTCTTTAATGGAAAACATGAATCGTTTTTACGATTTTATTACACTATAGGTGGTGTAATAACTTTTTGAACTCAACAGACGCATTGAACTCACTGACTGATAAAATAAATTCTAAATCATACTTCAACTGGCATGCATAAATTATTTTTTATTTTTTTTATTTAACCTTTATTTAACCAGGTGAGCTAGTTGAGAACAAGTTCTCATTTACAACTGCGACCTGGCCAAGATAAAGCAAAGCAGTGCGACACAAACAACAACACAGAGTTACACATGGAATAAACAAGCGTACAGTCAATAACATAATAGAAAAAGAATAAAGTCTATATACAGTGTGTGCAAATGGCGTCAGGAGGTAAGGCAATCAATAGGCCACAGTAGCAAAGTTATTACAATTTAGCAGATTAACACGGGAGTGATAGATGAGCAGATGATGATGTGCAAGTAGTGATACTGGTGTGCAAAAGAGCATAAATTGACAAGATTTATTGACAATATCGAAAAATGTTTTTAATGTTTTCACATTTGCCATGCATCCCTGACATTAACATTGTCTCAAACATAAAATACACAGGACCAGTCAAAAGTTTGGACACATCTATTCATTCAAGGGTTTTTCTTTATTTGGACTATTTTATACATTGTAGAAGAACAGTGAAGACATAAACTATGAAATAACACATATGGAATCATGTAGTAACCATAAAAGTGTTAAATAAATAAAAATTATTCAAAGTAGCCACCCTTTGCCTTGATGACAGGTTTGCACACTCTTGGTATTCTCTCAACCAGCTTCATGAGGTAGTCACCTGAAATGCTTTTCCAACAGTCTTGAAGGAGTTCCTACATATGCTGAGCACTTGTTGGTTGCTTTTCCTTCACTCTGTTGTCCAACTAATCCCATACCATCTCAATTGGGTTGAGGTTGGGTGATTGTGGAGGCCAGGTCATCTGATGCAGCATTCCGTCACTCTTCTTTCTGGTCAAATAGCCCTTACACAGCCTGGAGGAGTGTTTTGAGTCATTGTCCTGTTGATAAACAAATTATGGTCCCCACTAAGCGCAAACCAGATGGGATGGCATATCGCTGCTGAATGCTGTGACAGCCACGCTGGTTAAGTGTGTCTTGAATTCTAAATAAATCACTGACAGTGTCACCAGCAAAGCCACCCCCACACCATCACACCCCCTCCTCCATGCTTCATGGTGGGAACCACACATGTAGAGATCATCTGTTTACCTAGTTTGCGTCTCACAAAGACACTGCGGTTGGAACCAGAAATCTCAGAGTAAAGAACAGGTTTATACCGGTCTAATGTCCATTGCTCATGTTTCTTGGCCCAAGCAAGTATCTTCCTCTTATTGGTGTCCTTTAGTAGTGGTTTCTTTGCAGCAATTTGACTATTAAGACCTGATTCAAGCAGTCTCCTCTGAACAGTTGATGTTGAGATGTGTTTGTTACTTGAACTCTGTGAAGCATTTATTTGGGCTGCAATCTGAGGTGCAGGTAATTGCCCATTTCTGAGGCTGGTAACTCTAATGAACTTATCCTCTGCAGCAGAGGTAACTCTGGGTCTTGCTTTCCTGAGAGCCAGTTTCATCACATTGCTTGATGGTTCTTGACATTTTCCAGATTGACTGATCTTCATGTCTTAAAGTAATGATGGACTGTTGTTTCTCTTTGCTTATTTGAGCTGTTCTTGACATAATATGGACTTGGTCTTTTACCAAATAGGGCTATCTTCAGTATACCAACCCTAACTTAACTTAACTGATTGGCTCAAATGTGTTAAGAAGGAAAGGAATTCATAACTGAACTTTTTACAAGGCACACCTGTTAATTGAAATGCATTCCTGGTGAATCCCTCATGAAGCTGGTTGAGAGAATGCCAAGAGTGTGCAAAGCTGTCATCAAGGCGAAGGGTGGCTACTTTGAAGAATCTCAAATATAAAATTTGTTTAACACTTTTTTGGTTACTACATGATTCCATGTGTGTTATTTCATAGTGTTGATGTCTTCACTAGTATTATACAATGTAGAAAATATTATAAGACACCAACTCATTCAATAAAAACCCTTGAATGAGTTGGTGTGTCCAAATTTTGACTGGTACTGTACAGTGGGGCAAAAAAGTGTTTAGTCAGCCACCAATTGTGCAAGTTCTCCCACTTAAAAAGATGAGAGAGGCCTGTAATTTTCATCATAGGTACACTTCAACTATGACAGACAAAATGAGAAAGTGGAGGGAGTTGAAAGTCCGTGTTGCCCAGCAACAGCCCCAAAACATCACTGCTCTAGAGGAGATCTGCATGGAGGAATGGGCCAAAATACCAGCAACAGTGTGTGAAAACCTTGTGAAGACTTACAGAAAACGTTTGACCTCTGTCATTGCCAACAAAGGGTATATAACAAAGTATTGAGATAAACTTTTGTTATTGACCAAATACTTATTTTCCACCAAAATTTGCAAATAAATTCATAAAAAATCCTACAATGTGATTTTCTGGATTTTTTAAACATTTGTCATGACATGTCTGTCATGGTTGAAGTGTACCTATGATGAAAATTACAGGCCTCTCTCATCTTTTTAAGTGGGAGAACTTGCACAATTGGTGGCTGACTAAATACTTTTTTGCCCCACTATATATGTGGACACCCTTTCAAATAAGTGGATTCAGTTATTTCAGTCACACCCGTTGCTGACAGGTGTATAAAATCGAGCACACAGCCATGCAATGTCCATAGATTAACCTTGGCAGTAGAATGGCCTTTCTGAAGAGGTCAGTGACTTTCAACGTGGCACTCTCATTGGATGCCACCTTTCCAACAAGTCAGTTTGTCAAATTTCTGCCCTGCTAGAGCTGCCCTGCTCAACTGTACGTGCTGTTATTGTGAAGTGGAAATGTCTAGGAGCCGCATTGGCTCAGCCGCGAAGTGGTAGGTCACAAAAGCTCACAGAACTGGACCACTGAGTGCTGAAGCACGTAGTATGTAAAAATAGTCTGTTCTTGGTTGCAGCACTTACTACCAAGTTCCAAACTGCATTTGAAGAAGCATTGAGCATGCCTCAAGAACTGTTTGTCGGGAGCTTCATTAAAATGTGTTTCCATTGCCGAGCAGCCGCACACAAGCCTAGATCCCCATGTGCAATGCCAAGCGTTGGCTGGAGTGGTGTAAAGCTCACCACCATTGGACTCTGGAGCAGTGGAAACACATTCTCTGGAGTGCTGAATCACGCTTCACCATCTGGGTTTGATGGATGCCAGGAGAATGCTACCTGAGTGAATGAATAGTGCCAACTGTAAAGTTTGGTGGATGAATAATGGTCTACGGGTGTTTTTCATGGTTTGGGCTAGGCCCCATAGTTCCAGTGAAGGGAAATGTTAACGCTACAGCATACAATGACATTCTTGACAATTCTGTACGTCCAACTTTGTGGCAACAGTTTGGGGAAGGCTCTTTCCTGTTTCAGCATGGCAATGCCAACGTGCACAAAGCGAGGTCCGTACAGAAATGGTTTGTCGAGAATGGTGTGGAAGAACTTCACAGAGCCCTGACGTCAACCCCATCGAATACCTTTGGGATGAATTGGAATGCCGACTGCGAGCCAGGCCTAATCGCCCAACATCTGTGCCCAACCTCACTGATGCTTTTGTGGCTTAATGGAAGCAAGTCCCCGCAGCAAATGTTTCAAGATCTAGTGGAAATTCTAGCTGCAAATGGGGGACCAACTCCACATTAATGCCCATGATTTTGTAATGAGATGTTCGATGATCAGGTGTCCAAATACTTTTGGTCATGTAGTGCATGTCCTCCCATTTAACTGTGAGATAATGCTAAAATTACCTTGATCAATACACTTCTAAACTCTGTCCGCCTTAGCTTTGCCAATTTAGCAATTGAAGTTTACTTCAGGCTAAGAGGTCCTTTGTTGAACTAGTATGAACAGCCTCTGTCAGAAAGACATCAAAGTGCTGACTAGAATATGGCTCAAATATCCAAGGTTTATTGTCAGTGGGGCAATAAGACAATATCGCCAGTTATTATACATTTCAAGAAATTATCACAAGTTGTTCACTTGTATCCCAGACACTCAGTCAGACTCTTGAGGTCCAGTCAGACCAGACAGACACAATGGGAGTAGAGAAAACTGAGCTAGATGAGGGAGACTCGACTCTGAAGAGTGGCACCAAGTCTCCCAAGGTTCGGCCTCCCAACATGTTTTAGCGCATTATCCAGCCTTGCCTGTCAGAGGTGGTGGGCACCATGTTCTTCGTCTTCATCGTGTGTGTGTCAGTGATCGAGAACATTGAGTCTGCAGGCATGGTACAGCCGGCGCTGGTCCATGGCCTGGCAGTTGCCGTCATGGTGGCATGCATGGATCAGATCACGTAGGACTCACCTGTACTGACCTGGTTGATCTTTCCTGTGTGATCTTACCTCACCTGGCTTTTTCTTGCAACTTGAAGCTTTGGTTGCAGAAGCTAATGGTATGCTGTGCAGATAACCATTTTTGGTTCTCTCAAAATATAAATTGGAATATATTTTGGAATTGAAATTTTCTGAAAAAATGTATGTATGAAAAATAGTTTATTATAGACAGAAATAATTTAATATAATTTAATTTGAATAACTAAATCAGTGTTCCGGCTTTTATTTTTGTTGTGTTCTGAGAGTATGAAATGTCACTGATGGAGTGCTGAGGTTTAGAGGGTCTACACCAGAAGTTATAGGAGGAAGGCATGTAGTGTGTGCAACTAAGCTTGGAATGTGTTAAGTTTTTGTCTGAATGCAGCTGTATTGATCCTTTGGGCAGAATAAACTTTGTTCAGCTTTCATAAGGTTCGTTGAGTTTAACATTTTCATGCAACTGAATGGGTCCCATTTAAACCCTCCTTTCACCATCCAACTGTGTGGCGGCATGCAACTGTTCATGGTCATCTCATACCTTATCAGCCAGTTAATAGGAGGGGTGCTGGGAGCTGCCATGTCAAAGGTCAGTTGGGTTATTAATGTTCACCTGCGGTAACCTCTAATGAACAGTTGCAGTAGTATAAAGTGAGAACAAATTATAATTCTATAGCGGAAAGGACATTCTCTTCCACCAGCTGGTTCTCTTTGAGCCTGGATACAAGGTTAGGGAAAGGCATGCTTATAAAGTTAAGAAAATCAATCAATTAATCAATTCATAAATGTGTAGGCCTAGCACTTTTTATTAATAGATTTGTCACTAATGTGAAGTGGTGTGTAGGTCAGCAGTTGACAGTTGTATACTGTCCTTCAAATGATATCAAAGGAGAACTACACCAACGCCACTGGAGTGGCGTTTACCATCCTCTAATCAGAGGACCAGCTGGCGGGGGAAAATCTTTGGAGAGATAGCCATTATGTGCCTGGTTTCCATGGTAGTGTTGCTAGTGGCAGTTAACTCAAAGAGAAAAAGTCCCATGGTGCCTTTCCTGGTAGGCTGTACGGTCATCATCAACATTCTAGCAGGGTGAGCTGAAAGAATATATTAATTTAATTTTACAATATTTAAGAATATAACATTACATTTTTAAATTTGCCCTATTAAATATAGGGCTGGTTTCACAGACAAGGCTTAAGCCTAGTCCCAGACTAAAATGCCTGTTTGAGCTGTCTTAACTCTAAGCGATTTGCACATTCTTATCTTAAAATAGTCGTAGATTTATCCTGTTCTGGATTAAACAAAGCCGATTGCAAGAGGGAGGATTAGAGTTACTCCAGGACTAAATTGAAGAGGAAATGAATCGGTCAAAGAGGCAGGTTTTACTTCTGCTTAGTACTGTTTGTGAGGGAGCATGGATGATTTGGAATATCTAAATGAAGACCAACATGCACTACAGAGGCCAGCCAGACAAGTTATTGTGGATAGGAGTAATCCATTAAATGACTGATGAAATAGCTTTTCGAGACCGCTTTCGTATGTACAAAGAAAATGTATTGGAGATAATACAGTTGAAGTCGTAAGTTTACATACACTTAGGTGGGAGTCATTAAAACTAATTTTTCAACCACTCCACAAATTTCTTGTTAACAAACTACAATTTTGGCAAGTGGGTTAGGACATCTACTCTGTGCATGACAAGTAATTTTTCCAGCAATTGTTTACAGACAGATTATTTCACTTATAATTAAATGTATAACAATTCAAGTGGGTCAGAAGTTTACACTAAGTTGACTGTGCCTTTAAACAGCTTGGAAAATTCCAGAAAATGATGCCATGGCTTTAGAAGCTTCTGATAGGCTAATTGACATAATTTGAGTCAATTGGAGGTGTATCTGTGGATGTATTTCAAAGCCAACCTTCAAACTCAGTGCCTCTTTGCTTGACATCATGGGAAAATCAAAAGAAATCATCCAAGACCTCAGAAAACAAACTGTAGACCTCCACAAGTCTAATTCATCATTGGGAGCAATTTCCAAATGCCTGAAGGTACCATGTTCATCTGTACAAACAATAGTACGCAAGTATAAACACCATGGACAAACGCAGCCGTCATACCGCTCAGGAAGGAGACGTGTTCTGTCTCCTAGAGATGAACATACTTTGGTGAGAAAAGTGCAAATCAATCCCAGAACAACAGTAAAGGACCTTGGTACCTGTCCTATATCGACATAACCTGAAAGGCCACTCAGCAAGGAAGAAACCACTGCTCCAAAACCGCCATAAAAGAAACAGCTGCACATGGGGACAAAGATTGGACTTTTTGGAGAAATGTCCTCTGGTCTGATGAAACAAAAATAGAACTGTTTGGCCATAATGACCATCATTATGTTTGGAGGAAAAGGGGGAAATTGATGTGGCAAATTGATGTGGATATATTGAAGAAACATTTCAAGACATCAGTCAGAAAGTTAAAGCTAGGTCGTAAATGGGTCTTCCAAATGGACAATGACCCCAAGCATACTTCCAAAGTTGTCAGGAATTGTGAAAAACTTAAATGTATTTGGCTAAGGTGTATGTAAGCTTCCGACTTCAACTGTATCTTTGCTTGAACCTAGACTTTCCTCTCTGTCTCAAAGAGGAAGGTCTTCACCCAAGTTCTGATCACTTTGAGGTTTTTGGCATCTGGAATCTTTCATTGTGAAACTGGTGATTTGTGTGCTGCCAGTGAAGCAACTGTGTGTAGAATGGTAAAGACTCCTGAACCGAGGAGTCTTTACATCAAGTTTCCTGATGCTGCCAACTATAAAGTGCAATTCTACGAATATGGTCACTTCCCGGGAGTGATTGGCTGTATAGATGGATGTCATGTTCCCATCAAGTGTCCATCAACTCCTGATGCTGAAGAGTACAGGAACCGTAAGAACTGGTTTTCCATCAATGTTCAGGGTGAATGTACTCCTAATTTAGAGTTTTCAAACATTGTTGCCCAGTTTCAGAGAGGACAAATCCTCCAATGGAAGATCAGGATCAAGCAGATGTGCCAATAGCTGAGGCAGGCAATGACCAATGAGGACTTGCACACAGAGTTGCTTTCACATTGCAGCACTTCAACTAGATGAGATGTATTTAAATATGGAATGTATTCATTATTGCTTATTTTTGCTTTGATAATGTTTGTTCTGTACAATATTAAAATAGTGTGCAGCAAAATGAAATGAGTGACTAAACCAAGGCTGGTTTAAAATGTAGTTTGTGGTGATTAAAATACTCTCACTCATGAATATCCAAATGACAAAACAATTTTTTTTTTTTTTTACATATCATATTGTTCACCATGGCTGGTAATCACAACTGTCTCATTACTGTATCTTTTTGGATCATACCTCTCTCTTCCAACTTCATATCCAATTCAACCTGTAGATTCCTCATTTTCCTTTCATGTTCTTCCTTCAGATATTTCATTTTATGCTCATGAAATTCTCTGGCTAACTTTTCATGCATGGTCATCTTTTTTGTTCTCTGCTGAAAGGTGGTGGCAGCGTCTTCTCTCCGGGATGCTATAGCAGATGTGGCGGGTACACACTCACTGTGTACTGACTCTTCCAACCTGTTCACATTCCTTTCCTCTGGAAAAAGAACACTGTTAGAAGCACAAATATGCATATGGTCCTTAGAATAAAATAAAGATTGACACAGACATTGGAATATATTTACCAAAGGAAGTTACCAATTGTATTTCTTTGGTATATGTACCATTTTTGCTGAGTTCTTCATCTGAACTGTCCAAATGGTCATCGTCTGGTATACCATCCAGAGGTTGGTTATCGTCTGGTATACCATCCAGAGGTTGGTTATCGTCTGGTATACCATCCAGAGGTTGGTCATCGTCTGGTATACCATCCAGAGGTTGGTTATCGTCTGGTATACCATCCAGAGGTTGGTTATCGTCTGGTATACCATCCAGAGGTTGGTTATCGTCTGGTATACCATCCAGAGGTTGGTTATCGTCTGGTATACCGTCCAGAGGTTGGTCATCGTCTGGTATACTGTCCAGAGGTTGGTTATCATCTGGTATACCATCCAGAGGTTGGTTATCGTCTGGTATACCGTCCAGAGGTTGGTCATCGTCTGGTATACCGTCCAGAGGTTGGTTATCGTCTGGTATACCATCCAGAGGTTGGTTATCGCCTTGTATACCATCCAGAGGTTGGTTATCGTCTGGTATACCATCCAGAGGTTGGTTATCGTCTGGTATACCATCCAGAGGTTGGTTATCGTCTGGTATACCATCTAGAGGTTGGTTATCGCCTTGTATACCATCCAGAGGTTGGTTATCGCCTTGTATACCGTCCAGAGGTTGGTTATCGTCTGGTATACCGTCCAGAGGTTGGTTATCGTCTGGTATACCGTCCAGAGGTTGGTCATCGTCTGGTATACCGTCCAGAGGTTGGTCATCGTCTGGTATACCGTCCAGAGGTTGGTCATCGTCTGGTATACCGTCCAGAGGTTGGTCATCGTCTGGTATACCGTCCAGAGGTTGGTCATCGTCTGGTATACCATCCAGAGGTTGGTCATCGTCTGGTATACCATCCAGAGGTTGGTCATCGTCTGGTATACCATCCAGAGGTTGGTTATCATCTGGTATACCATCCAGAGGTTGGTCATCGTCTGGTATACCATACCATTATTCCAGACAGCAAGTCACTCAATTCATCAGTCTTGTCTTTTTTTGTTGGTCCACCAGCAGTAGTAAATCACTCTCTTCTGATCTCTGCATTCTCTCTTTATAAAGCCAGTTTAATGTCATTTCACAGAGTATTTGAAGGCAGATATCATTCA
The DNA here is from genome assembly GCF_002021735.2 of Oncorhynchus kisutch. NCBI lineage: Eukaryota > Metazoa > Chordata > Actinopteri > Salmoniformes > Salmonidae > Oncorhynchus > Oncorhynchus kisutch. Next base: position 12,259,438 of record NC_034184.2, read on the forward strand.
ATATAAGTGATGTCACAAAAATATGAATATGAGAAATGTGAAATTCTGATAATAAGGAAAATATCTCACCTGACGTTGTTGTACTCTTCTGGTGGTTACATTTTCATTTGCATTGAATTCACTGCAAATTGCAGCCCAACCACTCTTTCTTCTGCTCAATAGCAGCAGTATTATTTTTACCTTCAATAACTGGAAGGATCCACAAAAGTAGTTTTAGTATCTTTTTCATACTCACTCTAGTTTTTTGAACAAATTATTTTTTCCTCTGCCATTGTTTTGTCTCAAGATTCACACCAGTAACTGTGTTTTTTATTCCATTCCGGGTTTTTATGAGCACCATTAGACCAACAGCATGTGCTCATACTTAACCTAATCATGCTTATTATTATTACTCCATGACTCCATAGTCTCCAACTAACTAAGCCAAATGTAATGAAAGATACTTAAATGTCCTAGTTTAACTAGTACACATTAAGGACTACTCTTGGCTTAATCTAAACCCTGTCTCTGTAACTGGCCTTAGCTAAACTATTACAATAACCACATGCTCAAAAATCACCAATAGTCCGTTTCATTAACATTGTCAAGTTTGTATCATGTGCCTGATAATGTCCCCTTTACCAAACAGCATCTCTGTGTAGACTGTAATCCTAGAAATGAGTGTGTGCAGCAGTTAACCAGTCTGTGTGCTGGTGCAGAAGGGATGTGTCTGGGACCTGTCTTAAGCCAGCCGGGGCTCTGGCGCCAGCAGTGATGGCCAACTACTGGACCTACCATTGGGTTTACTGGGCTGGTCCTATCGCAGGAGGTCTACTGGCGTGTTTTTTTCTTTATTCAAATTCCATTTTGAAGGTAACAAGTTCAAATATATTACAAACATCTATAGATCCTTCTACAGTGTGGTTGGTATACTGTATACTAAAGACCGAATTTAGCAAGTTGACTGTGTAAAGGTAAATGAGGAGACGTAAAAGGTTTAATACAGAGCTTTCTGGATACAGGTGGGCACGTACAAATGCAGCGGCTAATGGCACCAAAGGTTAAAAGGCCAAGGCCAATAGCCTGGTGGCTAAAGAGCATTGCTAATAGACAAACGTCCAAAAAGTGCAATTATGCTGTGCCTTAAACACCATATGTGAATTGATTGCCCCCCTCTATCTTCAGAGCTCGTGCTGTTAGGTGACCTAAACTGGGACACGCTTAACACCCCGGCCATCCTACAATCTAAGCTTGATGCTCTCAATCTCACACAAATTATCAATCAACCCACCAGGTACAACCCCAAATCCGTTAACACGGGCACCCTCATAGATATCATCCTAACCAACCTGCCCTCCAAATACACCTCTGCTGTCTTCAACCAGGATCTCAGCGATCACTGCCTCATTGCCTGAGTCCGTAATGGGTCTGTGGTCAAGCGACCACCCTCCATCAATGTCAAACGCTCCCTAAAACACTTCAGCGGGCAGGCCTTTCTAATCGACCTGGCCCGGGTATCTTGGAATGATAATGACCTCATTCTGTCAGTAGAGGATACCTGGTTATTCTTTAAAAGTGCTTTCCTCACCATCTTAAATAAGCATGCCCCATTCAAAAAATGTTGAACCCGGAACAGATATAGCCCGTGGTTCACTCCAGACCTGACTGCCCTTGACCAGCACAAAAACATCCTGTGGCGTACTGCATTAGCATCGAATAGCCCCCGCAATATGCAACTTCAACAGCCCTGCACCCCTCAGGCAGTTAGGAAAGCAAAGGCTGGCTTTTTCAAACAGAAATTTGCATCCTGCAGCACTAACTCCGAAAAGTTCTGGGACAATGTAAAGTCAATGGAGAATAAGAGCACCTCCTCCCAGCTTCTCACTGCACTGAGGCTAGGTAACACTGTCACCACCGATAAATCCGCGATAATTGAGAATTTCAATAAGCATTTTTCTACGGCTGGCCATGCTTTCCACCTGGCTACCCCTACCCCGGTCAACAGCCCTGCACCCCTCACTGCAACTTGCCCAAGCCTACCCATTTCTCCTTCACCCAAATCCAGATAGCTGATGTTCTGAAAGAGCTGCAAAATCTGGACCCCTACAAATCAGCAGGGCTAGACAATCTGGACCCTCTCTTCCTAGAATTATCCGCCGAAATTGTTGCAACCCCTATTACTAGCTTGTTCAACCTCTCTTTCGTATCATCTGAGATCCCCAAAGATTGGAAAGCTGCCGCGGTCATCCCCCTCTTCAAAGGGCCCCAAACTGCTACAGATCTATATCTATCCTACCCTGCCTTTCTAAGGTCTTGAAAGCCAAGTTAACAAACAGATCACCGACCATTTCGGATTCCCACCGTACCTTCTCCGCTATGTAATCTGCTTTCCGAGCTAGTCATGGGTGCACCTCAGCCACGCTCAAGATCCTAAATGACATCATACCCACCATTGATAAAAGACAATACTGTGCAGCTGTATTCATCGACCTGGCCAAGGCTTTCGACTCTGTCAATCACCACATTCTTATCGGCAGACTCAACAGCCTTGGTTTCTCTAATGACTGCCTCGCCTGGTTAACCAACTACTTCTCTGACAGAGTTTAGTGTGTCAAATGGAATGCCTGTTGTCCGGACCTCTGGCAGTCTCTATGGGGGTGCCACAGGGTTCAATTCTGGGGCCAACTCTTTTCTCTGTATACATCAATCATGTCGCTTTTGCTGCTGGTGATTCTCTGATCCACCTCTACGCAGACATTCTGTATACATCTGGCCCTTCTTTGGACACTGTGTTAACTAACCTCCAGATGAGCTTCAATGCCATACAACTCTCCTTCCGTGGCCTCCAACTGCTCTTAAATGCAAGCAAAACTAAATGCATGCTCTTCAACCGAATGCTGCCCACCCTACACACCCGTCCAGCATCACTACTCTGGACGGTTCTGACTTAGAATATGTGGACAACTACAAATCCAGACTAACATTAAGCATCTCCAGTCCAAAATTAAATCTAGAATCGGCTTCATATTTCGCAACAAAGCCTCCTTCACTCATGCTGGCAAACATACCCTTGTAAAACTGACTATCCTACCGATCCTCGACTTTGGCGATGTAATTTACAAAATAGCCTCCAACACTCTACTCAGCAAATTGGATGCAGTCTATCACAGTGCCATCCGTTTTGTCACCAAAGGCCCATATACAGTGCCTTGCGAAAGTATTCGGCCCCCTTGAACTTTGCGACCTTTTGCCACATTTCAGGCTTCAAACATAAAGATATAAAACTGTATTTTTTTGTGAAGAATCAACAACAAGTGGGACACAATCATGAAGTGGAACGACATTTATTGGATATTTCAAACTTTTTTAACAAATCAAAAACTGAAAAATTGGGCGTGCAAAATTATTCAGCCCCCTTAAGTTAATACTTTGTAGCGCCACCTTTTGCTGCGATTACAGCTGTAAGTCGCTTGGGGTATGTCTCTATCAGTTTTGCACATCGAGAGACCGAAATGTTTTCCCATTCCTCCTTGCAAAACAGCTCGAGCTCAGTGAGGTTGGATGGAGAGCATTTGTGAACAGCAGTTTTCAGTTCTTTCCACAGATTCTCGATTGGATTCAGGTCTGGACTTTGACTTGGCCATTCTAACACCTGGATATGTTTATTTTTGAACCATTCCATTGTAGATTTTGCTTTATGTTTTGGATCATTGTCTTGTTGGAAGACAAATCTCCGTCCCAGTCTCAGGTCTTTTGCAGACTCCATCAGGTTTTCTTCCAGAATGGTCCTGTATTTGGCTCCATCCATCTTCCCATCAATTTTAACCATCTTCCCTGTCCCTGCTGAAGAAAAGCAGGCCCAAACCATGATGCTGCCACCACCATGTTTGACAGTGGGGATGGTGTGTGTTCAGGGTGATGAGCTGTGTTGCTTTTACGCCAAACATAACGTTTTGCATTGTTGCCAAAAAGTTCAATTTTGGTTTCATCTGACCAGAGCACCTTCTTCCACATGTTTGGTGTGTCTCCCAGGTGGCTTGTGGCAAACCTTAAACGACACTTTTTATGGATATCTTTAAGAAATGGCTTTCTTCTTGCCACTCTTCCATAAAGGCCAGATTTGTGCAATATACGACTGATTGTTGTCCTATGGACAGAGTCTCCCACCTCAGCTGTAGATCTCTGCAGTTCATCCAGAGTGATCATGGGCCTCTCGGCTGCATCTCTGATCAGTCTTCTCCTTGTATGAGCTGAAAGTTTAGAGGGACGGCCAGGTCTTGGTAGATTTGCAGTGGTCTGATACTCCTTCCATTTCAATATTATCGCTTGCACAGTGCTCCTTGGGATGTTTAAAGCTTGGGAAATCTTTTTGTATCCAAATCCAGCTTTAAACTTCTTCACAACAGTATCTCGGACCTGCCTGGTGTGTTCCTTGTTCTTCATGATGCTCTCTGCGCTTTTAACGGACCTCTGAGACTATCACAGTGCAGGTGCATTTATACGGAGACTTAATTACACACAGGTGGATTGTATTTATCATCATTAGTCATTTAGGTCAACATTGGATCATTCAGAGATCCTCACTGAACTTCTGGAGAGAGTTTGCTGCACTGAAAGTAAAGGGGCTGAATAATTTTGCACGCCCAATTTTTCAGTTTTTGATTTGTTAAAAAAGTTTGAAATATCCAATAAATGTCGTTCCACTTCATGATTGTGTCCCACTTGTTGTTGATTCTTCATAAAAAAAATAGAGTTTTATATCTTTATGTTTGAAGCCTGAAATGTGGCAAAAGGTCGCAAAGTTCAAGGGGGCCGAATACTTTCGCAAGGCACTGTACTACCCACCACTGAGACCTGTATGCTCTCGTTGGCTGGCCCTCGCATCATATCCGTCGCCAAACCCACTGGCTCCAGGTCATCTATAACTCATTGATAGGTAAAGGCCCGCCTTATCTCAGCTCACTGGTCACTATAGCAGCACCCACCCGCAGCACGCGCTCCAGCAGGTATATTTCACTAGTCACCCCCAAAGCCAATTCCTCCTTTCCTTCCAGTTTTCTGCTGCCAATGACTGGAATGAACTGCAAAAATCACTGAAGCTGGAGACTCATATCTCCCTCTCTAGCTTTAAGCACCAGCTGTCAGAGCAGCTCACAGATCACTGCACCTGTACACCGCCCATCTGTAAATAGCCCATCCAACTACCTCATCACCATATTGTTATTTATTTTGCTCCTTTGCACCCCAGTATCGCTACTTTCACACTCATCTTTTGCACATCTATCATCCCAGTGTTTAATTTGCCATACTGTAATAATTTCACCACTGTGGCCTATTTATTACCTCACCCCCTTATCCTACCTCATTTGCACACACTGTATACAGACTTTCTCTATTGTGTTATTGACTGTATGTTTGTTTATTCCATGTGTAACTGTGTGTTGTTGTTTGTGTCCCACTGCTTTGCTTTATCTTGGCCAGGTCGCAGTTGTAAATGAGAACTTGTTCTCAACTAGCCTACCTGGTTAAATAAAGGTGAAATAAAAATATAAAATTACAAAAATGCTTCTGGGCCTCAAGACTATACAGTCATTCTGATTTATGTAAACATCGTTACAGACGTTGGTAGATATGAAACTGATAGAACTTGCAGATGAACAATGACAACAGTTAAACTTCTGCTACTTTGTCATGTTATGTGGAACAGAGTGGCGTTCAGCGTTTTAGCAAGTTCAAGGTTGTGTTAGTTCCTGAGGCCTAGAATTATGTCCTAGTCGTCACTAGTTACCACAGCCACAAAGTCATAATTATGGCTAAACCCCGCCTATTTCTGCAAGTTTCTTAAAATCAGATTTTAACCCTAACTTTAACCCTAACCACACAGCATATTTTTGTTTTCTTGAATTTTTTGAATTTGAGGTAACTAGTGACAACATCTGAGTCAAAGAGATGTATAGAAAACCACTTTTATACATTAGGCCATTTGAAGTTAAGTTTAGTCAATTAGACAGTCAGGCAGGCAGGCTAATTATATTAGGCAGGCGAGTTATATTAGGCAGGCTAACCATATTAGGCAGGCAGGCAGGCTAATTACACTGAACATAAATATAAACGCTACATGTTAAAGTTTCACGAGTTGAAATAAAAGATCTCCAGAAATGTTCCATACCGCAAGAAGCTTATTTCTCTCACATTCTGTGCACAAATTTGTTTATATCTCTGTGAGAATTTCTCCTTTGCCAAGATATCCATCAACCTGACAGGTTGGCATATCAAGAAGCTGATTGAACAGCACGATCATTACACAGACCGATTGACGTGTACCAAGAACATGCGCGGACCCACTGGCAAGTGTCTTCATTGACATTTTCAAACTTTCCCTGACCGGGTCTGTAATACCTAAATGTTTCAAGCAGACCACCATAATCCCTGTGCCCAAGAAAGCGAAGGTAACCTGCCTAAATGACCACTGCCCCGTAGCACTCACATCAGTAGCCATGAAGTGCGTTAAAAGGCTGGTCATGGCTCACATCCACACCATCATCCCGGAAACCCTAGGCCCACTCCAATTCACATTACCGCCTAACAGATCCACAGATAACACAATCTCAATCGCACTCCTCTGCCCTTTCCCACATTGACAAAAGGAACACCTATATGAGAATGTTGTTCATTGACTACAACGGGTGTGGTTGAAATAGACAAATCCACATATTTGAATGGGAGTCCACATACTTTTGTATATATAGTGTAGTTCCTACATGATAGAACGCTTGCTTTGTTATCTAACTGATCTTGTGTCCTTTCTGTCATCCTGTGAACCCATTCTCGCCACTATTTTTTAAGTGTTTTACATGGTGCCAATGTCCAGGGACAGCATAACACCACCGTTCAAGAATTACCCAAGTGAGCAAAATTACACAGTAAACAAGAATCCCCTGCCTCCAACCAAATTCTGAATAATTTGGTTCAGGATTTAAAAAATTCCCTCGTTGTGAAAGATCTAAATGATTATTATTACTGTTTTGGACAGGCATGTAATACTGTCTACAAAAGTATAAATAACCCTAATATCCTTTCGTGTCACCGTGTTTTATTTCATTTTTTATTCACCGCTGATTTAAATGTTGATTCTTGCCACTTTCAATGAATGAATGTCCTAACAATATTTTTTAAATGAACACGCAGGCATGTTTATCACTGCACGAATGACGAATGACGAAGTTTCCAGATATAAAGGAGCTTAATTTGGAGTCAGTAATGGGTGGAGGGTCTTGTTGTAGGAGATTACACAGATGCGTGTTTGTTACAGATACCACGTCAGAGGGTGGGAAAACTTGGTCCCGATGTTTTGATTGTAACTAAAAGTTTATTTCTCACGCTTTTAATTAGGCCTAAGAAAATCTCAAACGATTGCGTCAAATTGATCTGAAATTACAGCCCATCAACTACGGCACAGGTGCACTCTCAGGAGGCAGGGTTGGAATGAAACTAATGCCTTGCCAATGCCATACATTTTAGAGTAGTCAAAAGTTTAGTGTTTGGTCCCATATTCCCTAGCACGCAATGTGACAACAAACGTGTTGGATACATTTGCAGTTTGTTTTGGTTGTGTTTTGGATTATGTGTTGCCAACACAATCTCACATTCAATTCGTGCATTATGTACATAATGCATTTCAGCAAATTTTGTGCGTTTTTGTGCGGCTTAATTCGTGAGAAAAGACACGAATTTATGTGCTACTTAATTCGTGCGAAAAGACACACATTTAACCAGTAGGCTACACACAAGCCTTTGCAACAACCAAAGACACAATATCCTATATTTCATTTTTGTTCTTCTTTATGGCTAATTCAACGTTGTGAATATACAGAAATGGTGTCTTTATTTAACCCTGTTTTAAAATGTGTAGTTGTATGCTTATAAATAGTGTTTTTTATTTATTTATTTACCTTTATTTTACTAGGCAAGTCAGTTAAGAACATATTCTTATTTTCAATGAAGGCCTAGGAACAGTGGGTTAACTGCCTGTTCAGGGGCAGAACGACAGATGTTGTACCTTGTCAGCTCGGGGATTTCGGTTACTAGTCCAACGCTCTAACCACTAGGCTACCCTGCAGTTGTAAGCTTGCTGAACAGAATTTGTGAGAAAACAAACACATTTACGTGCGACTTATTTCGTGGGAAAAATTGTTTTATTGTCAATGCTGTTTTCCATGCTTGATTTCGCTTAATACTTTGGGATACTGGTGCACTTGTAATCAGAAAGGCATTTTTTTCGTGTAGGCAACAGTACACAATTTTCTTCATAACGAATGTATTACGTTATACAGGTTATTGTAAAATAATGAATTATGTTGGCTTACACTTATGGCACTTCCAAGGCTTTTCCGTGATGATTATTACGGTCATGTCAATCATGTTATATACTTAGTCTACTTTAACGCGTTCAATCAGTTAGCAAGTCAGAAATGTAATTTTCCTAGTACCGACTAGGATTTGAATGATGTCTTATGCTGGCTTCACATTCTCGTGAGAAATAAGAAAATGGGCAGTTGAGACTCCGACATGATTGTATTCAAGTGCTTTTGAAGTCGGAACAATTCTTAAACCAATAAGATTGGCAACATCCTTTTCTCATTTCCCACTTGTAATTCCTATTTGGAGGGTCATTCAAGTGAAACTTCCCAGTCGGAACTAGGAATTTCCGAAAACTCCGATAGCACCTGAACGAAGCATTAGTATGTGTAATAGACAACAGTAGGGTCTGGGTGGCGGCGTGTCCAGCCCTCATGCCCATTCACGACCACGGCGTAGTGAGTGTCAGTAGCCCGTGCTGTGTGTCCGTGCAGTCAACTAGTAGAATTATTGTTTGTGAAGTAAGTAGGGTGATTATTATTAAGGTTATGGTCGTCTGAGATACAGGCTATTACAACAAACAATATAACTATAGAATTAAGAAACTAAAGTAAATAAAATTAATGAAATAAATGCAAAAAATAAAATAACATTAACAAATGTTTGGTTGCTTTACGACTAATAAGTCATGTCTACACAATAATATTTTTCAAGGACCGATTCCAATGTTTAGCCTACATACATACATACATCTGTCTTCAGATTTATTTTATTGGTGATTTTTCCATTAAATACATTTCTTTCAATCTACCACGCCACACTTCCGTAGTATGAATGTCCTCATTTAACCAATGCTTTTTGATACATTAATTTGCTGCAGACAATAGGATATTCAACATGTAGGCATTTTGAAACCGTTCAGAGAACACTCCTAGTAATAACACTCATTGGGTTCTTTGCCAGGGAACATTTAAATGCATTATCATTGGCAAATGCTGTTTTCTATGCTTGATTTCACTTAATATTTGTGTGTGTTGTTGCGCTCATTGCAGTCAGAAAACATATTTTGGCCGATCGAAACCCTTGCAGGTTATGTTGCTTTCTCTTCCCAAGTCGTACAAGAAAATAACGGAAAACTGACCCAAGATCAGTACTGTACATTGGCAACTTCAAGCCAATGTAGTGCAGAGCGCGTTCCAGTTCGTCAGCAGCACAATCGGCTGCAGGGGACGTTACTTTCTGCGTTCGGTTTATAGAATAATATTAAATACATCTAAGAAACGCATTTCCAGGCAGTTTGAATGTATATTCTTATTCTGTGCAGAATCTGTGTATGTTGACCTACAACACAAACGCGCATTATGACTTCAACCAAGGCAACTTGGAACGTCCCCGATCCTCCCATGCGATCACCCTCTTTCCCGGTAAGTGAAGTATGAAATGAAACATTGTGGTTGTAATCGCTAGTATGTAATGGAAATGGATTTATAGCTTTTTACGAAATTTCTTAACCCACTATGCATTTTTCACTGAGCTGTCAATGTTTTCAATGAAAATCTTAGCTATAGGCCTACTCAGTTTCAACTAGCAAGCGAGCTAGGCGACCGTCTATGGAGTTTCACGGTGGGCGCAGGGTTTTATATTCTGGGCAACATCTACACACCTCTGATTAGACTAGCTTGAGTGGTTAATTACTTTAATCCACGTGTCAAACTCCTACCATGGGAGGTCCGAGTGTCTGCAGGTTTTTGTTCCACCCGTGATTGATAAATGAAGTTCACAAATTACCAAGGAACTCCCTTCACCTGGTTAAGTTGTCTAGATGTTAATTGAAATGAAAAACCAAAAACCCGCAGACACTCGGCCTTCTGTGGAATGAGTTTGACACCCCTGTCTAATAGAGCTAGGTTCAGTTTGTCCTGCCCTGTTCAACTTGTCTTTGCAAAGCCTTTCTAAAGACAGTTTTAGATCTTGTGGAGCAAACAATTCCAAACAATGGATGAATTGGGACAAGACAGCACTGCTCCCATCCACAGTGAATGTGTATCTTTCCAATGATCATATTGTAGTTTTTGTGATGTAATCCACTAACAAATTAAGTACATTGTCATGTAGTTGTAAGTGAGTGGTTGGGTGCATAAGTTTGATAATGAGGGGTGCCGAAAGCAAACAAACAAAATGGCCACAACCAAAATCTAACAGTGTGTCTGGAGAGTGGAGAGTCTCCTCAATGAATGGGGAAGAGGTGGATTTATCCCGGGGCACACCCGACCCAGGTGTGTCCCATTTCCCATTTTGCTAACGACCCTCCCGGCGCCGCCCACCGATATCCTATTAAGGAAAACAAGAGCAAAGAGAAAGAATTCCAGACAGAGTGTGAGGGTCGTCACCCCCCTCCCATAAAACTGGGAACAAACACGGACCTCCGGAACACCATACCAATCACACAAACAAAATAGTGTCCTGCATCCTAATAGAAGCATTCCATCCACGATGCGTTGATGTTCGTTTTATGGTCCATGTTCCTATTAGTTAAAAGAAAATACATTGGTCACTTCATAGTTGTTTTTGTACCTTTTTATATGTTAAAACACATTGTGTCACGTTTTACAGCCAGCAACGTTATACAATTCAGCCGGGCCAAATCTGTCAACTTGTAGGCAATGTGCATGCATTCGCGAACTTGTTCATATTGGCAAATGTATTATTTATAATGTGTAGATCGAACATCTAGATATGAAATAACCATTGAAAACATTACAACTTTGTATGTTGTCTTATTCTATTAGCCATGCTTAAAGTGCAATTTGTCTAGTCCATATGCATACAATTACGCAAGAGTAAAATAAACATTTAAAAAAAAATCAACAAACAGATGCTTCTATGCTTCTTTTATTTTTAATTGAGGGGTGAAACACATGTCTCCTCTGTCAGGTATAGAGGACTGACTCTAGTGGTACTGCCTGCCCAGAGCGGACACCACCACGGACAAGAACTTCTGGAAGGATGCCTGATACTCGGGGGTGAAGGCGGTGCCCATCTTCGCAGCGATGACGATGGTCAGACAGTCAGACAACAGCTGTAAAAGAGATCAAACCAAAGCAGAAGAGAGATGTTTAGAATGTCTTGGGGGTAGCTTGATCGAGTGGTGTAATGACATAATATGCTTTACTTTGCACGCGCAAAAAAGTGCTCTTCAATATTATTTTGTATCTTACCTTGAAGTTGTCGGGATCCACGCGCAGTTTCTCGGAGTGCAGAATGCTCAGCTCGGCGTATGTGTTCTTTATGTCGTCCATGTTCTTCAGAGCTCTTTCCAGACCGCGCAGCACCGTGGTGCCGTGCTTAGCGATCAGAGGATTGTTCATGATGGCCTCTGCGTTGTACAGGTTGCCGAAGGCCCCGAAGTACCTCTGGGTCCAGGGGTAAACGATCAGACACCTGAGGGGAGCGGAGAGAACAGTGTGAGGCTGAACAACAACATAACATGACGAAGAAGATGGAGATTTAGGGGACTAACACTCCAAATTAAAGTCAAGTTAAGTTTATTGTCTTACCTTGACAGGCACTTTGGGCCAACGTCGTCATAGTCTAGCTTGGAGAAGATGTCGGAGATGGCTGCGCGCTCTTCATCTGTCCACACAACCATGTTTGCTCGTGATGATTTGGCTTAGGTTCTGGTGAGAATCAGAATTATGAACAAATTCGGAAAAAATCTTTATTTTCATGGTATTTTTGCACACCGCCCCCAAGACGAAAACGTGAATGTGATTGGTTGGAGATAAAGACATTGTTGAACATTGGGCCCTCCTTTATGACTATAGGCCTACTATCAAGCGGTTTTCCGTGAAACTGCAAATAAAAAACATTTCAGGAACAAAAAAATAGATAATGAGGGTAACCTGCAAAATATTGGAGGTTTACATATGCAGTAGCCTATTTAGTAATACAGGCCTACTCTCCATTAGTCCATTTCGCCATAATTTGGAGATTTTGAATAATTGTCATTGCATTTGAATGAGTTCGCATTGATAATCATTAAAAGTCACGATGTCTCTCATGATTGCAAAAAAATAATGTATGACATTGGCATGGCATTGGTTTCATTGCAACCCTGCTTCCTGATTTGCAACTTGTTTCATAGTTGAAATAACAAGGGCATGGGCTATAATTAAGTCGCTCTGGATAAAAGCGTAAGTCGCTCTGGATAAAAGCGTCTGCTAAATGACTAAAATGTAAACATTTTAATGAAATGAAAAGCGTTACAAATAAAATGTTTGTTACAATCCAAAAATCGGGACCAAGTTTTCCCATCTTCTGACGTGTTATCTGCAACAAACACGCATCTGTGTAATCTCCTACAGCAAGACCCTCCACCCATTAGTGACTCCACATTAAGCTCGTTTAGGGTGGAGTGGGGTAAATTGAGCCATTTTTCATAATCAGCGTCACGCCATCAAGGGAAATATAGTTTAATTTCTAACAAAGATATCTACGTATTTTTCAGCATGTTGTGTATCCCTAGAAATAATCAGCATTCATGTAAACATTACAGTTTTTAAAACATAGCTTGTCTAAAAAAAAGTGGTTTATTGGCATAATTTACGGGTATGGGACAAGATTAATAAAGCAACCTTCACATTTCTGTACTGAGTGAAATGTTACCAATACCTTTAAAAAAATCTTTATTTCCCAAAGACAATCAAAATAGTTTTTTTTTGTTTTTGTCTTTGAATAATTTTAAGCATATTTTAACACAGGCTTAACACCTAACAAACACCTTGTACTTAAAAAACAACAACACATGTAATATGTATTGCATTATGCCTGGGAAGAAAACACTTACATTTGCTTAGCTAGCCATTGGCTCAACCTTTGGCTCAACTTACCCCATGGCCATTGGCTCAACCTTTGGCTCAACTTACCCCATGGCCATTCGCTCAACCTTTGGCCCAACTTACCCCATGGCCATTGGCTCAACCTTTGGCTCAACTTACCCCATGGCCATTGGCTCAACCTTTGGCTCAACTTACCCCATGGCCATTCGCTCAACCTTTGGCCCAACTTACCCCATGGCCATTGGCTCAACCTTTGGCTCAACTTACCCCATGGCCATTGGCTCAACCTTTGGCTCAACTTACCCCATGGCCATTGGCTCAACCTTTGGCTCAACTTACCCCATGGCCATTGGCTCAACCTTTGGCTCAACCTTTGGCTCAACTTACCCATGGCCATTGCTCAACCTTTGGCTCAACTTACCCCATGGCCATTGACTCAACCTTTGGCTCAACTTACCCCATGGCCATTGACTCAACTTACCCCATGGCCATTGACTCAACTTACCCCATGGCCATTGACTCAACTTACCCCAAAGCAAACATTTCAACAATATAGGGTCCTCTGTGGCTCAATTTGTAGAGCATGGTGCTTGCAACACCAGGGTTGTGGGTTTGATTCCCATGGGGGACATGTACAGATAGAAAATATGGAAATATATACACTGACTTCTGTAACTCTCTCTGAATAACAGTGTCTATTAAAATGTTTAGTAGCCCACACAGCTACAATGATGCACTACCATTCTAGGTTTAGGACCTCAAATTGAAGCTTATAGAAACCCCAATTGATGTATAGAACAATCTTGACATTTTCTACTTTGGTTTCGATTCAAGCATCATGAAACCTCTAACACAATAAATTAATTGGACTTGTGCGAAAATAATGCTTACCACTTTTTCGATGTGGTTTCTTCCTTCAAATCCAATCAAATTTCATTTGTCACATGCGCCGAATGCAACATCTGTAGACTTTACCATGAAATGCTTACTTTACAAGCCCTTATGTCCTCGACAATTCAGTTCAATAAATATAGTTAATAAAACATGTGCTAAATATACTGACCTAAAAAATGTAATTAAAAGTAAGACAATAAAAGAACAATAACGAGTCTATATGCAAGGACTACCGGTACCAAGTCAATGTGCAGGGTACATGTAGGTAGGGGTAAAGTGACTGTGCGTAGATAATAAACAGCGAGTTGCAGCAGGGTGTCAATGTAAATAGTATGGGTGACCATTTGATTCATTGTTCAGCAGTCTTATGGCTTGGGGGTAGAAGCTGTTAAAGAGCCTTTTGGACCTAGACTTGGCGCTCTGGTACCGCATGCCAGTCTATGACTTGGGTGACTGGAGTCTTTGACCATTTTTTGGGCCTTCCCCTGACACCGCCTGGTATATAGGTCCTGGATGGCAGGAAGCTTGGCCCCAATGATGTACAGGGCCGGACGCATTACTCTCTGTAGCGCCTTACTGTCGGATGCTAAGCAGTTGCCATACCAGGCGGTGATGCAACCGGTCAGGATGCTCTCTATGGTGCCGCTGTAGAATGTTCTGAGGATCTGGGGACCCATGCCAAATATTTTCAGTCTCCTGAGGGGGAAACGGTATTGTCGTGCCCTCCACGACTGCCTTGGTGTGTTTGTACCATGATAGTTTGTTGGTGATATGTACACCAAGGAACTTGAAACTCTATGTGAATGGGGGCCTGTTCGGCCGTCCTTTTCATGTAGTCCACGATCAGCTCCTTTGTCTTGCTCACCTTGATGGAGAGGTTGTTGTCCTGGCACCACACCACACTCAGGCTCCATGAAATGATGACCTCTTCATAAATACCCTGTATGTGGTTAAATTATTAACAAACGTCATTCGTGCCATAATAAACATGCGTGCATGTTAATTTACCCCCTAAATTGATGACATTAAATCAATTTATGTCCTATCAAAATTTTAATCAAATTTAAATCAATATCAAATCATTGGTTAATCAAAATATTTGTTGGAGCCACAAAATTATAACAAATGTATTTATACTTTAATATACTTACTATTGCAGGATAATCAAAATGTCACTCTACCAATGATAGCCAACTTTAAAAAGCCTACTTTAGGCACAGTGCCAATTGCTCTCTACCAGGCGTTAACCCTGAGGTTAAGCCAACATTTTCACCTCTTTCCGAAATATCCATACGCAATAGCATATTTATTCAAATACTTTTCATTACTTTCGCCATCATGTTGCGGTTGTGAATAATGTAATATGTTGAATTTCATTTGATTGATTTTGCGTTGCTAATCTGGTATACTGATCTAGTCAAGGGCATGGGCTGTACTTTCAGATCAATTTGATGCCATCGTTTGAGATTTATTGAAAAATGTACAAACAAACCAAAACTTTTGTTACAATCCTTAAATTGGGACCAAGTTTCCCATCCTCTGACGTGTCAGTAGTGACAGACTTGTTTAGTAAAAACCTAATTGAAAAGCATTTTTAACACACTTTATATTTAATTGTGGCTTCAACAAATGATATCCATCAGTTGCCAATTAGAAATGTATGGTCCACCGCAGACGGTTTAGTTTATATCAGTTCTGTCACTACTGTTCGACAGAACAACAGTTAATACAGCTGAACAAGTAACGATTTTCTCCACATTTTAGTGACACAAGATAACTCATTAGGGGTTTTGTCATGTTTTATTACAAAATTAAAGCACATGAATAAAATACTGTATATATAATAAGTTAATGGAACAGTGTTACTACAACCTCCACTCCGTTGATCTATGTGCGTGCGTGCACATGGGCGGAGTGGGATTTTTGGAGCAGCAGACACCATTTGGTAACACAATATCCTCGCAGTCCCACTCCCATTCACAGGGGGCTTCAACAACAGTATTTTCTTTTTGTATTTTAATTTTGTGTTAACAAGGAAGAGTCGCCTTCCCTTAGTAGTAGTAGCTAGCTGGCAGCCTGACTAAAAACATAGCATGCTATAGCTAGCCTTTTTTAGCTTCCCACATCTCCATGTCAAATCAAATCAAATGTATTTGTCACATACACATGGGTAGCAGATGTTCATGCGAGTGTAGCGAAATGCTTGTGCTTCTAGTTCCGACAATGCGGTAGTGATAACCAACGAGTAATCTAACCTAACAATTCCAAAACTGCTACCTTATACACACAAGTGTAAAGGGATAAAGAATATGTACATAAAGACATATGAATGAGTGATGGTACAGAACGGCATAGGCAAGATGCAGTGCAATAAGATGCAATAAGGGCAGTGATGGGTAACAATAACAAATCAGACATTGAATATCTCATTAAGCATGGTCAAGTTAATAATTATGCGGTTGATTATATATTAAACCACCCAGACACATCAAATATACAGTTGACCTTCTGAACTGAGCTGCAGGACTGGAATAAAACTTCTCAGGGATGTTACCATGAGGCCATTGGTGATTTTAAAACAGCTACAGAGTTCAATGTCTGTGATGGTAGAACACTAGGGATGGATCAACAACATTGTAGTGACTCCACGATAATGACCTAAATGACAGAGTGAAAAGAAGAATAAACATTTACAGAATACAAATATTCCACAACGTGCATCTTGTATGCAACAAGACAGTAAAGTAATAAGCAAAGCAAAGGAATACACGTTTTGGCCTTAATGCAAAGCCTTACGTTTGGGGCAAATCCAACAAAACACATCACTGAGTAACTGCCTCCTTATTTTCAAACATGGTGGTGGCTGCATCATGGTATGTATGGTATGCTTGACATCGGCAAATACTGGGGAATTTATCAGTATAAAAATATATGGGATTTGCACAAGCAAAAGCCCAGAGGAAAACCTGATTCAGTCTGCTTTCCACCAGAGACTGGGAAAGGAATTCACCTTTCAGCAGGACAAGAACCGAAACTCTATGGCAAGACTTGAAAATCGCTGTCTAGTCATGATCCCCAACATCTTGACAGAGCTTGAATAATTTTTGAAAAGAATAATGTGTAAATATTGCACAATCCAGGTATGGAAAGCTCTTATAGACTTACCCAAGATAACTCACTGCTGTAAACGCTGCCCGAGGTGTTTGTAACATGTATTGACTCAGGGAGCTGAATACTTATGCATTGACTACATGTCATTTGAATCATTTTTTATATGTAGTTTTTTTTATTCCACTTTGACATTATTTTGTGTAGATTGTTGACAAAAAATATATAAATGAAATCAAGTTTAACCCCACTTTGTAACACAATAACATGTGAAAAAAATCCAAGTGGTCTGAATACCTCTGCAAGGCACTATATTTCGCAGCTGTTTTTAACAGTAACCTGGAATCACTAATTACTACTTCTAAACAAAATACATTTTGGAAGGGATTCTAATAAGGCTACAATGTTGTCTGGTTTATTGTTTGAACATTCGCTGAGATTATATTTGCTTATCAATGCCAAATAGGCTACTTTGATGCATAGCGTATAGATCAGATCAAGGAACAAAGCAAGCTTCATTGTCTGCACAGCACTGCCCCCACCGCTACCGAAGGTAAGATACTGTGCGTTACAATTTTCATGTGACACGGTAAAAGTCGAATTTCGAAGCGCACTACAAGGAGCAGAACATTTTGTAACGAAAAACGGCATTGCGACACTGCGCTATACGCTCTGTCGCTCCGTTTGCGTATTCTTTGTAGATGCCTTTATCTGCAACAAAAAACACGTATCGGTGTTATCTCCAACAGTAAGACCTCCACCCATTATTGACTCCAAATGAAGCTCAAAAAGGAGAACTCTCGAACTTCTTTCTTGCCATGATAAACATGCCTACGTGTTCATTTAAAAAAAAAACTGATAGAACATTAATTTAATAAATGTGGCAATAATCTAAATTTAAATCAGTGATGAATAAAACTTTTGCCAAAAGGAGACACAAATGATAACATTGTTATTTATAGCTTCAGATGATATGTGGTTACTACATACGTGATGGGCCTCACATAGGCCCGATGTGCCTCACTTAGGCCTAGCTGCGGTATAATATATTGGCACCCTTGAACGATTCACTATTTATTTTCAAGTAAATTGACGTTGAAAAAACTTTTGGTGTTCACGCATGTATTTGTTTGATTTACAACAGCACGGGACAACAACAAAAAATACTGAGATTGAGATTTTCACTTCAAGTTTTAAAAAAATATCCTGGACTAGGTGATTCTCCTTTACTGTATAATTTCTCAACTGTGGTAAATTGCAGGGGCACATAGGGTAAACAAATAGCCATTCACACAGAACATTATGGTCCATTGCAATACATTGTAGAGTGCAAGGGTGCCAATATATTAAAGAGCAACTGTATCTAGCTGCAGGATAATCAAAACATTACGCAATGATAGTCGCCTTTACGTCGCTTTTACGCACTGTGCCATTTGGCTTTCTACCTGGGGCGTTGAGTGCCCATGCGCCACAATGATGTCAATAATGAGTCGTTTAGTAAAAACCTAATTAAAATACATTTTTACAACACTTTATACTTAATTTTGCCTTCAACAAATGATATCCATCTGTTGTCAGTTAGAAATGTATGGTCCACCGCAGACGGTTTAATTGATATCAAATCAGTATTGTTGGCAACTCTGTGACTACTGAACGACAGAATATAATACAGCTGAACAAGTTACGATTTCCTCCACATTGTAGTGTTAATCACACAAGATAACTCATGAGGGGTTTTGTCATGTTTTATTACAAAATAAAAACACACGAATAAAATATGTATACTAAGTTAATGAAACAGCAACATTTGGTTTCTATTAATCTCCTTATCTGTATTTCTCTGCCAGGAGGGCTGCGAAGACCGAGAAGTACTTGTCTATGGCTGCGTGCGCGACAGGATTGAACTCGTCACCCATGTGAGCCGCCAAAGTCACGAAAATACAGTGACAAAGAAGCTGTGCGAAAAATAAACTAAACACAAAGGAACAAATAACAAACGGCATGATGTAGGCCTGTGATTGAGCTATAAGAAGGAGGAGGAGCTATGGGCTGCATATTAACATTTTGTCTCAACATGTGAAAACAGTTATCTTCACTTTTTTTGTAAGGGAAGTACTGAAATCGTATGTATGTTGGTTTTAAGGTAAGTGGTATGCTGGTCAGCTAAAATAGTGTGCAAATGTTGTATCAATAACAATATGATTACATTTGACATGATCAATTAGTCCTGAAGTTTTCAATATGACCCGTACCAGAATGTGAACTCACAACCTCTGGATTTGGTTGGTGTACCTGAACTTTCTACTGCATCAATAAGGCTGAAACATTCTCAGAAGTCCCCTAACCATTCATGACCTATAATAGATCTCTCCACTGAGCAACAGAGTGCCATCTGACTGCTATTTTAGTTATCAGTTAATCTGACTATTCTGTCATCAATGCTTTAATTAACTTATTTAATCAATTTGAGGGTTTTCTGTATAGTTGTCTAATGTTGGTGGGGCATTTGATTCTGTTTTAATGATACTCCTGAATCACTACTATACAAAGCTGAGATGTACTTTTAAGTCCAAAGTGTAGGAATACAGGTGAATTTATGGTGGAGTAGCAGGAAAATCGGAATGCTGTGAACCAAGAGTTTGAGAGTTCAAATCCCAGATGAGGACATGTTGAATAATAATTACTGTAGAAATGAACATACACAGTAATCATGGGTGTCAAATATGTAAATTGAATATCTAATATCTGTTGGAACAGTACATCAAAAGAAATAGGGGAGGCACCTTGAAGTTGCAGGGGTCTATTCTCAGTTGGTAGGCTTGCGGTGCCAGGGTGACCATCATGGAGCTGATGTCTTTGGAACACTCTGCTATTGCAAGAACGATCATCTTCCCGTGGGACCGGGGTCTGATGTCACCTTTATTTAACCAGGTAGGCAAGTTGAGAACAAGTTCTCATTTACAACTGCAACCTGGACAAGATAAAGCAAAGCAGTTTGACACACAACAACACAGAGTTACACATGGAGTAAAC
Source organism: Oncorhynchus kisutch (assembly GCF_002021735.2). Classification (NCBI taxonomy): domain Eukaryota; kingdom Metazoa; phylum Chordata; class Actinopteri; order Salmoniformes; family Salmonidae; genus Oncorhynchus; species Oncorhynchus kisutch. The sequence continues at coordinate 12,279,648 of NC_034184.2, forward strand.
ACACATACAGTCAATAATACAGTAGAAAAACAAGTCTATATACAATGTGTGCAAATGAGGTGAGATTAGGGCAATAAATAGGCCATGGTGGCAAAGTAAATACAATATAGCAATTAAACACTGGAATGGTAGATGTGCAGTAGAAGAATATGCAAAGTAGAATGTATACCTATGTACAGGTGCAGTGATCTGTGAGCTGCTCTGACAGCTAATGCTTAAAGCTAGTGAAGGAGATAAGTGTCTCCAGTTTCAGTGATTTTTGTAGTTCGTTCCAGTCATTTGCAGCAGAGAACTGGAAGGAGAGGCGGCCAAAGGAGGAATTGGCTTTGGGGGTGACCAGTGAGATACACCTGTTGTAAGTATGTCTTTGTCCCGGGAAAAGTCGTCATCATCCTGTGATACAGTGATAAAGTAAAGGTCTGGATTTGGGCGTCATATCATACTAGGGTTGCAAGATATGGGCAAATAATCGAATTGTGATAAAAAAAAATTTTGCTAATACGATTTTACTATTTAGATCAAAACGCTTGGGTGAGCTGTTGGAATAATAGAAATAACATCAGTATTCTGATTCTATGGTTGGTGTTGTTTGGCATAAGAACTAATAAAAGGTACAGTAGAAGTTGTTGTTACAGTGTTGATCAGAGTTTTCACGAGGGACCCTTATTACATTTGAACATTACATATGGCATTTAAAAAAAATTGCAACATGTTGAGATTTGTGGAATTGGATATGGATATATTTCACATGTCATAATTGCAATTTTGATTTAAACAATCTATGAATTGTGCAGCCCTACTGACAACAGGTCCAAGAGAGACCTCTGATGTCAGCTTAATTCCCACCAAGTTTGGGTAAATAGACCATGAAACCATTTGAATTGCAAAATTATTGGAAAAGGTTAACCATACAGTTGAAGTCGGATGGTTACATACACTTAGGTTGGAGTCATTAAAACAAGTTTTTCAACCACTCCACAAATTTCTTTTTAACAAACTATAGTTTTGGCAAGTCGGTTAGGACATCTACTTTGTGCATGACCCAAGTAATTTTTCCAATAATTGTTTACAGACAGATTATTTCACTTACAAATCACTGTATCACAATTCCAGTGGGTCAGAAGTTTACATACACTAGGTTGACTGTGTCTTTAAACAGCTTGGAAAATTCCAGAAAATGATGTGATGGCTTTATAAGCTTCTGATAGGCTAATTGACATCATTTGAGTCAATTGGAGGTGTACCTGTGGATGTATTTCAAGGCCTACCTTCAAACCCAGTGCCTCTTTGCTTGACATCATGGGAAAATCAAAAGAAATCAGCCAAGACCTCAGAAAACAAAATGTAGACCTCCACAAGACTGGTTCATCTGTGGGAGCAATTTCCAAATGCCTGAAGGTACCATGTTTATCTGTACAAACAATAGTACGCAAGTATAACGCCATGGGACCACGTAGCCGTCATACCGCTCAGGAAGGAGACGCTTTCTGTCTCCTGGAGATTAACACACTTTGGTGCGAAAAGTGCAAATCAACCCCAGAACAACAGCAAAGGACCTTGTGAAGATGCTGGAGGAAACGGGTACAAAAGTATCTATATTCACAGTAAAAAGAGTCCTATAATAAAAAAGCCAGGCTACGGTTTGCAACTGCACATGGGGACAAAGATCAGACTTTTTGGAGAAATGCCCTCTGGTCTAATGAAACAAAAATAGAACTGTTTGGCCATAATGACCATCGTTATGTTTGGAGTAAAAAGGCGGAGGCTTGCAAGCTGAAAAAACACCATCCTAACCGTGAAGCACGTGTTGTGGGGGTGCTTTGCTGCAGGAGGGACTGGTGCCCTTCACAAAATAGATCGCATCATGAGGAGGAAAAATATGTGGATATATTGAAGCAACATCTCAAGACATCAGTCAGGAAGTTAAAGCTTGGTCGCAAATGGGTCTTCCAAATGGACAATGACCCCAAGCCTACCTCCAAAGTTGTGGCAAAATGGCTTAAGGACAACAAAGTCAAGGTATTGGAGTGTCCATCACAAATCCCTGACCTCAATCCTGTAGAACATTTGTGGGCAGAACTGAAAAAGCGTGTGCGAGCAAACCTGACTCAGTTACACCAGCTCTGTCAGGAGGAATGGGCCAAAATTCACCCAACTTATTGTGGGAAGCTTGTGGAAGGCTACCCGAAACGTTTTTCCCAAGTTAAACCATTTAAAGGCAATGCTACCAAATACTAATTGAGTGTATGTAAACTTCTGACCCACTGGGAATGTGATGAAAGAAATAAAAGCTGAAATAAATCATTCTCTCAACTATTATTCTGACATTTCACATTCTTAAAATTAAGTGTGGATCCTAACTGACCTAAAACAGGGATTTTTTTACTAGGATTACATGTCAGGAATTGTGAAAAACTGAGTTTAAATGTATTTGGCTAAGGTCAAATCAAATTTATTTGTCACATACACATGGTTAGCAGATGTTAATGCCAGTGTAGGGAAATGCTTGTGCTTCTAGTTCCGACAATGCAGTAATATCCAATGAGTAATCTAACCTAACAATTTCACAACAACTATCTTATATACACAAGTGTAAAGGAATGAATAAGAATATGTACATAAAAAAATATATGAAGGAGTGATGGTATAGAACGGCATAGGCAAGATGCAGTAGATGGTATAGAGGACAGTATATACATATGAGATGAGTAATGTCGGGTATGTAAACATATGAAAGTGGCATTGTTTAAAGTGGCTAGGGATACATTCATTACATCAAGATGGCAAGATGCAGTAGATGGTATAGAGTACAGTGTCATGACTGTCCTGATCAGGTCAGGTTACAGGAGACCACAACCCTACAGATTATCTCTCAACCCCAACAGAGGAGGAGAGATCTAGGGGTCTGAAGATGTGGGGGTTTTATGACCCCTCACGCCCATGGTAAATCTTAGGCCACAGACAACATTCCTGTGTCCTCTTACTATGGAGAACCAACCTCAGAGCATTAAACATGCAATAAAGGGACTTTGGAGCAATGGTTTCTGTCAGCCACAATGGTGGTCATGACGATAGATGGAATATGAAAATGTATGTCATTTTTGTTTTGTTATTAAAGGTTAATAGATGACGTTATTAGGAAAACATTGTAACTTTAAGAGTTTTCCTAGGATATGCTTGGTGTTTATACATTGTATGTTGTGTGGAAAATGTCAAAATCAAAGAGAATGTATTGGTAAAGATGAAATGTGAAGTTAGTTGTCTAAAATTGGATTTGAGTACAAATCTAGACCTTGCCTCTTAACTTAGTACACCCAGAGAATTGCCCTAAAGGCGGTTACGCCCACTTCTGACCCGAGGGTATAAGACATGTGAGTGAAGAATTAACATATCAGACTAAGTGACCCAAGCTGCATCCGAGGTCTAAAAAGTCAACGAACCCAAAACTCAACCCAAGGTTGAAGACAAATAAATATTTTTCTACCCATGCTACTGATGAGTAGCTGTGTCTAAGCGGGTGAATTCAAGCCGGACCACCTAACCTCCACTTTCCATCGAATCGTGGTATCTACACTGTTTCATTCCTACGCTGTGAGCCCTGAGCTACAGAGCTGTCTGCCCTCAGAAGAGCCTTCCCAGAGCAAGGGCGAGGAATCAGACCAAAAGGCCACTGACATCGTGAGGACGACCTGAGAGTTTCGCCCGAGAAGTGCGTCATTGATAAGCCTAAACGGCCCACGCGGAGCTTCCCATCTGAGACCTCCCACACATAATTACATCATTATATTCTGACCCATAAGAGCGCCAGTTTGGGGCAAGGCTAGGGTTAGAATAAGCATAGCTGACAAATGCACCCAAATGTATATTTCTCTCGTGTACTTTCTCTTTTTCTCTCTCGTTTAAATCCCCATTTTGGGTAACACGCGCCATAGTGTGTCGGCCTGTTATACTAAGTTCTAATCAATAACCTAGAATGTGTTTTTGTGTATGTGTATCTTTTATCATCATTTTAGCTTTCTAGTAAATAAATACTCAACTAAGATCGGTGTGGTACGAACTCATTGGTGAGACCCGGGTCCGTGCAGATTCCCAGATTATGCGATGTTCAGAACGAGACTGTAGAGGAAACTGATTAATTAGCGACGGTTGTAAAATCGATATTCTGATATTCTTTGAGTTAATTTGGGAAATAGAAACTCAATAAAACACATTTTCCCATGGTGCCCCAGGATAATGAGTTAATAATTGCTTGATTCAGTTAATCACGCAATTAGAAACTTTTAATCATTTGATGAGCAACAGTCGTCACATTAACTAATACAACGTCACGCCAACAGTATATACATATGAGATGAGTAATTTAGGGTATAGACATTATATGAAGTGACATTGTTTAAAGTGGCTAGTGGTACATTTATTGCATAAATTTTTCCATTATTAAAGTGGCAGGAGTTGTGTCAGTATGTTGGCAACAGCCACTCAATGTTAGTGATGGCTGTTTAACAGTCTGATGGCCTTGAGATAGAAGCTGTTTTTCAGTCTCTTGGTCCCTGCTTTGATGCACCTGTACTGACCTTGCCTTCTGGATGATAGCGGGGTGAACATGCAGTGGCTCGGGTGGTTGTTGTCCTTGATGATCTTTTTGGCCTTCCTGTGACATCGGGTGGTGTAGGTGTCCTGGAGGGCCGGTAGTTTGCCCCCGGTGATGCATTGTGCAGACCTCACTACCCTCTGGAGAGCCTTGCGGTTATGGGCTGAGCAGTTGCCGTACCAGGCGGTGATACAGCCCGACAGGATGCTCTCGGATGTGCATCTGTAAAAGTTTGTGAGTGTTTTTGGTGACAAGCCAAATTTATTCAGCCTCCTGAGGTTGAAGTGGCGCTGCTGCACCTTCTTCACAACACTGTCTGTGTGGGTGGACCATTTCAGTCTGTGATATGTACGCCGAGGAACTTAAAACTTTCCACCCTCTCCACTACTGTCCCGTCAATGTGGATAGGGGGTGCTCCCTCTGCTGTTTCCTGAAGTCCACGATCATTTCCTTTTGTTTTGTTGACGTTGAGTGTGAGATTATTTCCCTGACAGCACACTCCGAGGGCCCTCACCTCCTCCCTGTAGGTCGTCTCGTCGTTGTTGGTAATCAAGCCTACCACTGTAGTGTCGTCTGCAAACTTGATGATTGAGTTGGAGGCATGCATGGCCACACAGTCGTGGGTGAACAGGTAGTACAGGAGAGGGCTGAGAACGCACCCTTGTGGGGCCCCAGTGTTGAGGATCAGCGGGGTGGAGATGTTGTTACCTACCCTCACCACCTGGGGGCGGCCCGTCAGGAAGTCCAGGACCCAGTTGCACAGGGCGGAGTCGAGACCCAGGGTCTCGAGCTTGATAACAAGTTTGGAGGGTACTATGGTGTTAAATGCTGAGCTGTAGTCGATGAACAGCATTCTCACATAGGTCTTCCTCTTGTCCAGATGGGTTTGGGCAGTGTGCAGTGTGATTGCGATTGCATCGTCTGTGGACCTATTTGGGTGTCAGGTAGGGTGGAGGTGATATGGTCCTTGACTAGTCTCTCAAAGCACTTCATGATGACGGAAGTGAGTGCTACGGGGCGGTAGTCATTTAGCTCAGTTACCTTAACTTTCTTGGGAACAGGAACAATGGTGGCCCTCTTGAAGCATGTGGGAACAGCAGACTGGGATAAGGTGTAAGTAAACTTCCGACTTCAACTGTAGATAAATGTATGGAAAGATGCACGGTACAGGTCTGCGTAAAATGCACAGAATACAGTGGTTTGGGTGAATGTGTGAAATTGCAGTCGGTGTGTCACAAAGTAGCCCTTGATAATGACTCTCAGTTCCATCACATAAAAGTTATTGATGAAGGCGTCTTCTTTAGGTAGGCTACGTCGGAGTTTTGAACATTGGTCTGAACATTAACACACATCACTTGCAGTACGATTTTGGAAGCATAAGGACCTTATCTTTCTTATCCGTAAACACATTTAGGCATGGTGTTCTTTACTGTAGACATGGTGTTCTTTACTGTTGGCATGGTGTTCTTTACTGTAGACATGGTGTTCTTTACTGTAGACATGGTGTTCTTTACTGTAGGCATGGTGTTCTTTACTGTAGGCATGGTGTTCTTTACTGTAGGCATGATGTTCTTTACTGTAGACATGGTGTTCTTTACTGTAGGCATGGTGTTCTTTACTGTAGGCATGGTGTTCTTTACTGTAGACATGGTGTTCTTTACTGTAGACATGGTGTTCTTTACTGTAGACATGGTGTTCTTTACTGTAGGCATGGTGTTCTTTACTGTAGGCATGGTGTTCTTTACTGTAGGCATGATGTTCTTTACTGTAGACATGGTGTTCTTTACTGTAGGCATGGTGTTCTTTACTGTAGGCATGGTGTTCTTTACTGTAGACATGGTGTTCTTTACTGTAGACATGGTGTTCTTTACTGTAGACATGGTGTTCTTTACTGTAGGCATGGTGTTCTTTACTGTAGGCATGGTGTTCTTTACTGTAGGCATGGTGTTCTTTACTGTAGGCATGGTGTTCTTTACTGTAGACATGGTGTTCTTTACTGTAGGCATGGTGTTCTTTACTGTAGACATGGTGTTCTTTACTGTAGGCATGGTGTTCGTTACTGTAGACATGGTGTTCTTTACAGTAGACATGGTGTTCTTTACTGCAGGCATGGTGTTCTTTACTGTAGACATGGTGTTCTTTACTGTAGACATGGTGTTCTTTACTGTAGGCATGATGTTCTTTACTGTAGGCATGGTGTTCTTTACTGTAGGCATGGTGTTCTTTACTGTTGACATGGTGTTTTTTACTGTAGGCATGGTGTTCTTTACTGTAGGCATGGTGTTCTTTACTGTAGACATTGTGTTCTTTACTGTAGGCATGGTGTTCTTTACTGTAGACATGGTGTTCTTTACTGTAGGCATGATGTTCTTTACTGTATACATGGTGTTCTTTACTGTAGACATGGTGTTCTTTACTGTAGACATGGTGTTCTTTACTGTAGGCATGGTGTTCTTTACTGTAGGCATGGTGTTCTTTACTGTAGGCATGATGTTCTTTTGGGTGGAAAGATGTATTGGGTTTTTGCCAGACATATCGTTTTGCGCTCAGGCCAAAAAGTTATATTTTGGTCTCATCTGACCAAAAAGAAAAATAGAGATTATATTTGAAAATGTTGCATATTGTTTTGTAAAATGTATCTGTAGTAGAAAGTTAATCAAAATTAGCATTACTGTGCCTGGTTCTCCCTTTACTGCAACTTTCCCACTATATTTCAGTAGTAGTTTAGTGGGGTGGTCAGGAATTCAGGACAATATTTCAAATATGCAATATAAACAAAGTGTGTGAGTAGTAGTTATGTCTATCTGACATATGTTGGAAGACGTGTGAGTAGTAGTTATGTCTATCTGACATATGTTGGAAGACGTGTGAGTAGTAGTTATGTCTATCTGACATATGTTGGAAGACGTGTGAGTAGTAGTTATGTCTATCTGACATATGTTGGAAGACGTGTGAGTAGTAGTTATGTCTATCTGACATATGTTGGAAGACGTGTGAGTAGTAGTTATTTTATCTGACATATGTTGGAAGACGTGTGAGTAGTAGTTATGTCTATCTGACATATGTTGGAAGACGTGTGAGTAGTAGTTATGTCTATCTGACATATGTTGGAAGACGTGTGAGTAGTAGTTATGTCTATCTGACATATGTTGGAAGACGTGTGAGTAGTAGTTATTTTATCTGACATATGTTGGAAGACGTGTGAGTAGTAGTTATGTCTATCTGACATATGTTGGAAGACGTGTGAGTAGTAGTTATTTTATCTGACATATGTTGGAAGACGTGTGAGTAGTAGTTATTTTATCTGACATATGTTGGAAGACGTGTGAGTAGTAGTTATGTCTATCTGACATATGTTGGAAGACGTGTGAGTAGTAGTTATTTTATCTGACATATGTTGGAAGACGTGTGAGTAGTAGTTATGTCTATCTGACATATGTTGGAAGACGTGTGAGTAGTAGTTATGTCTATCTGACATATGTTGGAAGACGTGTGAGTAGTAGTTATGTCTATCTGACATATGTTGGAAGACGTGTGAGTAGTAGTTATTTTATCTGACATATGTTGGAAGACGTGTGAGTAGTAGTTATGTCTATCTGACATATGTTGGAAGACGTGTGAGTAGTAGTTATGTTTATCTGACATATGTTGGAAGACGTGTGAGTAGTAGTTATGTCTATCTGACATATGTTGGAAGACGTGTGAGTAGTAGTTATGTTTATCTGACATATGTTGGAAGACGTGTGAGTAGTAGTTATGTCTATCTGACATATGTTGGAAGACGTGTGAGTAGTAGTTATTTTATCTGACATATGTTGGAAGACGTGTGAGTAGTAGTTATTTTATCTGACATATGTTGGAAGACGTGTGAGTAGTAGTTATGTCTATCTGACATATGTTGGAAGACGTGTGAGTAGTAGTTATGTCTATCTGACATATGTTGGAAGACGTGTGAGTAGTAGTTATTTTTATCTGACATATGTTGGAAGACGTGTGAGTAGTAGTTATGTCTATCTGACATATGTTGGAAGACGTGTGAGTAGTAGTTATTTTATCTGACATATGTTGGAAGACGTGTGAGTAGTAGTTATGTCTATCTGACATATGTTGGAAGACGTGTGAGTAGTAGTTATGTCTATCTGACATATGTTGGAAGACGTGTGAGTAGTAGTTATTTTTATCTGACATATGTTGGAAGACGTGTGAGTAGTAGTTATTTTATCTGACATATGTTGGAAGACGTGTGAGTAGTAGTTATTTTATCTGACATATGTTGGAAGACGTGTGAGTAGTAGTTATTTTATCTGACATATGTTGGAAGATGTGTGAGTAGTAGTTATTTTTATCTGACATATGTTGGAAGACGTGTGAGTAGTAGTTATTTTATCTGACATATGTTGGAAGACGTGTGAGTAGTAGTTATTTTATCTGACATATGTTGGAAGACGTGTGAGTAGTAGTTATTTTATCTGACATATGTTGGAAGACGTGTGAGTAGTAGTTATTTTATCTGACATATGTTGGAAGACGTGTGAGTAGTAGTTATTTTATCTGACATATGTTGGAAGACGTGTGAGTAGTAGTTATTTTATCTGACATATGTTGGAAGACGTGTGAGTAGTAGTTATTTTTATCTGACATATGTTGGAAGACGTGTGAGTAGTAGTTATTTTATCTGACATATGTTGGAAGACGTGTGAGTAGTAGTTATTTTATCTGACATATGTTGGAAGACGTGTGAGTAGTAGTTATTTTATCTGACATATGTTGGAAGACGTGTGAGTAGTAGTTATTTTATCTGACATATGTTGGAAGACGTGTGAGTAGTAGTTATGTCTATCTGACATATGTTGGAAGACGTGTGAGTAGTAGTTATTTTATCTGACATATGTTGGAAGACGTGTGAGTAGTAGTTATTTTATCTGACATGTTGGAAGACGTGTGAGTAGTAGTTATTTTATCTGACATATGTTGGAAGACGTGTGAGTAGTAGTTATGTCTATCTGACATATGTTGGAAGACGTGTGAGTAGTAGTTATTTTATCTGACATATGTTGGAAGACGTGTGAGTAGTAGTTATTTTATCTGACATATGTTGGAAGACGTGTGAGTAGTAGTTATTTTATCTGACATATGTTGGAAGACGTGTGAGTAGTAGTTATGTCTATCTGACATATGTTGGAAGATGTGTGAGTAGTAGTTATTTTATCTGACATATGTTGGAAGACGTGTGAGTAGTAGTTATTTTATCTGACATATGTTGGAAGACGTGTGAGTAGTAGTTATTTTATCTGACATATGTTGGAAGACGTGTGAGTAGTAGTTATTTTATCTGACATATGTTGGAAGACGTGTGAGTAGTAGTTATGTCTATCTGACATATGTTGGAAGACGTGTGAGTAGTAGTTATTTTATCTGACATATGTTGGAAGACGTGTGAGTAGTAGTTATTTTATCTGACATATGTTGGAAGACGTGTGAGTAGTAGTTATTTTATCTGACATATGTTGGAAGACGTGTGAGTAGTAGTTATTTTATCTGACATATGTTGGAAGACGTGTGAGTAGTAGTTATGTCTATCTGACATATGTTGGAAGACGTGTGAGTAGTAGTTATTTTATCTGACATATGTTGGAAGACGTGTGAGTAGTAGTTATTTTATCTGACATATGTTGGAAGACGTGTGAGTAGTAGTTATTTTATCTGACATATGTTGGAAGACGTGTGAGTAGTAGTTATTTTATCTGACATATGTTGGAAGACGTGTGAGTAGTAGTTATGTCTATCTGACATATGTTGGAAGACGTGTGAGTAGTAGTTATTTTATCTGACATATGTTGGAAGACGTGTGAGTAGTAGTTATTTTATCTGACATATGTTGGAAGACGTGTGAGTAGTAGTTATTTTATCTGACATATGTTGGAAGACGTGTGAGTAGTAGTTATTTTATCTGACATATGTTGGAAGACGTGTGAGTAGTAGTTATGTCTATCTGACATATGTTGGAAGACGTGTGAGTAGTAGTTATTTTATCTGACATATGTTGGAAGACGTGTGAGTAGTAGTTATGTCTATCTGACATATGTTGGAAGACGTGTGAGTAGTAGTTATGTCTATCTGACATATGTTGGAAGACGTGTGAGTAGTAGTTATTTTTATCTGACATATGTTGGAAGACGTGTGAGTAGTAGTTATGTCTATCTGACATATGTTGGAAGACATGTGTGATAAAGGTTTGGGAGAAATAGGATACTAATTTGAATTGTTTTCCAACCCCCCTATTGTCACGGCTGTGTGGAGAGACGGACCAAGGCGCAGCGTGCTCTGAGTTCCACATCTTTATTTTTTGTGAAACTTACAAAACAAAAAGGAAATAAACAACTAACCGCAACATAAGAGGTGCAACAGGCACGAACTCAAAACAAGATCCCACAAAAACCAGTGGGGAAATGGCTGCCTAAATATGATCCCCAATCAGAGACAACGATAAACAGCTGCCTCTGATTGGGAACCATACCAGGCCAACATAGATATAAACACACTAGATCACCCACCCTAGGCACACCCGACCTAACCAAAATAGAGAATAAAAGGCTCTCTATGGTCAGGGCGTGACACCTATTGGCACCACTTCTCTACAATGACCCATTTATGAGCCATACTAGATGCCTCTATATAGGTCTTCAACCCAAGCCAGGTTACAGTGAAGGTTTGCTCATCACTTGGAACAGTGCACTAGTGGTTGCCCTGCCCATGTTTCTAGTTTCCACAAAATCTTTGAAATATAGCATCTGCATACAAGTCCAATTCAAGGGTCCCAACAAACATATGACAATAAAACCAGAATCCAACATCTTGCAACATTTTGTAGGATCATAGTCTTTATCCTACAGTAGTGTGCAGTAGGCAAAACATAGGTTATACATATTCATACATATGCGTACAACAGTAGGGTTAGATCTGACATAAATGGAAAAAACAACAACAGAGATACATCTGTGGGTATTTATTGCTTTATATTTACTGTAGAACCACACAAGTTTTGTTAAAACCAGATGTGCCTAATTTCCATTTGTCTGTATATCTGTGGTTGGAACTCCAGTGGTCATGGCCCAGGTCTGGAAGAGGAGAGGTCAGCCCAGGTTTCTCAGAAAGGGAGGGAGGGGCTGATAAAGGTCTCCAGCTGCCCCTATCAGCGGCACCAGAATGGGACTCTGGTCAGGGCGGGGCGGGGCCGCGGGGGCAAGGCATAGAAGTAGAAGGTGTAAGTCCCTAACTACAGATCCAGGATAAGATTACCCCTAACTCCAAGTTTAACACTACCCATTAGGGAGTTTAAAACATAGCTGACTCTGGACTCATGGTTAGGGCAGCTTCTACACACTGTGTCTTAGAGGCAGAAGAATGATTCACCAGAAAGATGGATCTCTCTGCTAACCTAATTACAGAGCATAGGATAAGCCTGATGAATCAATGATATTATGTTATGTTTCATTTACTCAATATTTAATCAAAATTAAAAGGTCATTACAAAACAATGACATAATCATGACTAGATAACAAAATAATAACTAAATATCCAATGCTGTCAGACAGAATATGTAGATGTCTCTGGTTTGTCATCTGTTTAAATGTTTCCTCAGACTGGAACCACAGTATCTACATCCCTGAACATAGTGACCAAATCGCTTGACAAAAATCCTGCTTTTCCTGTAACATTGAGCAAAGAAATCCTTTACAAGTCACATGAGCAGCTGTTCCTGGTCAAAAGGAGAATTCCATTCTAAGCTAGTTTGTTCTTTAGCGTTGTATTCAGGACCCCAATGAGTCTTCCATTAAACTACTGCACACTACTGCTCTAACTCCTCCGCACTGGCTGGCTGTCATCATGCCAATCAATGCCCAGCTGAGCATGGCCCTGTCTGAATTTAATCAGACCCAAAAGCCCACCCACTAACACTCCCCTCTCCAGAGTACTTTCCATGCACTGAAAGTCAACCCCAGACTTCATGTCAAACCTAAATTCACAGTGTCTTTTTTATTTCTTTATTTTGGGCCTGATCATTTATTGTGTTCTGTGAAGTGGATTATGGTTGAATTTATGATATTATGGCACAGCGCCATCTACTGTAAAGAGAGAGGGAGAGAGTAAAGAGAGAGAGAGAGTACTAGAGAAAGTGTGAAGAGTGTGTGAGAGTGTGTGAGAGTGTGTGTGTGAGAGAAAGAGAGAGAGAGTGAGACAGAGAGAGACAGAGACAGGGAGAGAGTGAGAGTGAGTGAGAGAGAGAAAGCTAGAGAGAGAGAGAGAAAGAAAGAAAGAAAGCGAGAGCATGTGAGAGAGAGAGTGAGAGAGAGAGTGAGAGAGAGTGAGAGTAAGACTATTATCTACTTCACGTGCTTAGGCAATGCTTAAATTGAGAAATTGAGAGTTGAGAGAGTGAGAGAGTGAGAGAGTGAGAGACAGAGAGTGAGAGAGATACAAAGAGAGAGAGTGAGAGAGAGTGTGAGAGCGTGTGAGAGAGAGCGAGAGAGTGAGAGAGAGTGATAGAGAGTATTATCTACTTAACTTGCTTTGGCAATGCTAACATATGTTTCCATGCCAATAAAGCCCTTAAATTGAGCAATTGAGAATTTAGAGAGTGAGAGACAGTGATAGAGTGAGAGACAGCAACAGAGAGAGATAAGGTGGAAACTGTGCTGCACTTCCTAACCTCCTGCCAAATGTATGTGTCGCGCCCTAATCTCTTTCACCTGTCTTTGTGATTGTCTCCACCACCCACCAGGTGTCGCCCATCTCCCCCATTATCCCCTGTGTATTTATACCTGTGTTCTCTATTTGTCTGTTGCCAGTTCATTTTTTCTTCAAATCTACCAGTGTTTTTCCCCTTGCTCTTGCTCTTGTCTTGTCTTTTTACCTTTTGACCTTTCTGCCTGCCCTGACCCTGACCCTGAGCCTGCCTGCCGTCCTGTACCTTTCTGCCTGCCCTGACCCTGAGCCTGCCTGCCGTCCTGTACCTTTCTGCCTGCCCTGACCCTGAGCCTGCCTGCCGTCCTGTACCTTTCTGCCTGCCTTGACCCTGAGCCTGCCTGCCGTCCTGTACCTTTCTGCCTGCCCTGACCCTGAGCCTGCCTGACGTCCTGTACCTTTCTGCCTGCCCTGACCCTGAGCCTGCCTGACGTCCTGTACCTTTCTGCCTGCCCTGACCCTGAGCCTGCCTGCCGTCCTGTACCTTTCTGCCTGCCCTGACCCTGAGCCTGCCTGCCGTCCTGTACCTTTCTGCCTGCCCTGACCCTGAGCCTGCCTGCCGTCCTGTACCTTTCTGCCTGCCCTGACCCTGAGCCTGCCTGCCGTCCTGTACCTTTCTGCCTGCCCTGACCCTGAGCCTGCCTGCCGTCCTGTACCTTTGCCTGCCCGTGTTCGATCTAATAAACTTTTGTTACTTCGATACTGTCTGCACCTGCGTCTTACCTTCAAACGTGATAGTATGACTATATTAGAGACACATATTTCCCTCAGATTACACAGACCTACAAAGAATTCGAAAACAAATTATTATTTTGGAACTTTATTAAGTGTAATGTTTACTGTAGATTTATTTTGGTTTATGCCACTTTTGTTTATTATCTATTTCACTTGCTTTGGCAATGTAAACATATGTTTCCCATGCCAATAAAGCCCCTTAATTGAATTGAGAGAGAGCATTGCAGTTTACTAGACCAAAATCAATATCTGTAATGCTCTCACACACACGTACACACCCCTCCACCCACCAAGTAGTCAGCAGCGAACACATTGTTGTCACACCCTGATCTGTTTCACCTGTCCTTGTGATTGTCTCCACCCACTCCAGGTGTCGCTTATTTTCCCTGGTGTATTTATCCCTGTGTTTACTGTCTCTCTGTGCCAGTTCATCTTGTCTGTTCAAGTCAACCAGCGTGTTTTCCCGTTCTCCTGCTTTTATTATTTTTTTGCTAGTCCTCCAGGTTTTGACCCTTGCCTATTTTCTCTTCACCCACCTGCCTGACCATTCCGGCTGCCCTGACCTCGAGCCTGTCTGCCACTCTGTAACTCCTGGACTCTGCACCCACCTGCCTGACCATTCTGGCTGCCCTGACCTCGAGCCTGCCTGCCACTCTGTACCTCCTGGACTCTGTACCCTCCTGCCTGACCATTCTGGCTGCCCTGACCTCGAGCCTGCCTGCCACTCTGTACCTCCTGGACTCTGTACCCTCCTGCCTGACCATTCTGGCTGCCCTGACCTCGAGCCTGCCTGCCACTCTGTACCTCCTGGACTCTGTACCCTCCTGCCTGACCATTCTGGCTGCCCTGACCTCGAGCCTGCCTGCCACTCTGTACCTCCTGGACTCTGTACCCACCTGTATGACCATTCTGGCTGCCCTGACCTCGAGCCTGCCTGCCACTCTGTACCTCCTGGACTCTGCACCCACCTGCCTGACCATTCTGGCTGCCCTGACCTCGATCCTGCCTGCCACTCTGTAACTCCTGGACTCTGAACTGGTTTTGACCTTTTGCCTGTTCTCTTGCCTACCCCATTTGGATTGATTAATAACTATCAAAGACTCAAACCATCTGCCTCCCGTGTCTGCATCTGGGTCTCGCCCTCGCCACGAGGGGGAGAGACACTGAGACACAGAGAGTGTGAGACAGAGAAAGGTTTCAAACAGCTGGAGGATCAAGCTTTTTAAAAAAAAATACAAATATTTCACCTTTATTTAACCAGGTAGGCCAGTTGAGAACAAGTTCTCATTTACAACTGCGACCTGGCCAAGATAAAACAAAGCAGTGCGACAAACACAACAGCACAGAGTTTCACATAAACAAACGTACAGTCAATAACACAATATAAAAATCTATGTACAGAGTGTGCAATTGTAGGAGATTAGGGAGGTAAGGCAATAAATAGGCCATAGAGGCAAAATAATTACAAATTAGTAATAGATGTGTGATAGATGTACAGATGATGATGTGCATGTAGAGATATTGGGGTGCAAAGAGCAAAAAGATAAATAACAGTTACAGTGATCGGTAAACTGTTCTGACAGCTGATGCATAAGTTAGAGAGGGAGATACAGTATAAGACTCCAGCTTCAGTGATTTTTGCAAATTGTTCCAGTCATTGTCAGCAGAGAACTGGAAGGAAAGGAGGCCAAAGTAGGTGTTGGCTTTGGGATGACCCGTGAAATATACCTGCTGGAGCGCGTGCTATGGAGGGATGTTGCTATGGTGACTAGTTAGCTGAGATAAGGCGGGGCTTTACCCAGCATGAACTTAAAGATGACCTGGATCCAGTGGGTTTGGCGACGAATATGTAGTGAGGGCCAGCCAACGAGAGCATACAGGTCGCAGTGGTGGGTAGTATATGAGGCTTTGGTGACAAAACGGATGGTACTGTGATAGACTACATCCAGTTTGCTGAGTAGAGTGTTGGAGGCTATTTTGTAAATGACATCGCCAAAGTCGAGGATCGGTAGTATAGTCAGTTTTATGAGGGTATGTTTGCCAGCAAGAGTGAAGGAGGCTTTGTTGCGAAATATGAAGCCGATTTTAGATTTAATTTTGGATTGGAGATGCTTAATGTGAGTCTGGAAGGAGAGTTTACAGTCGAACCAGACACCTACAGTGCCTTGCGAAAGTATTCGGCCCCCTTGAACTTTGCGACCTTTTGCCACATTTCAGGCTTCAAACATAAAGATATAAAACTGTATTTTTTTGTGAAGAATCAACAACAAGTGGGACACAATCATGAAGTGGAACGACATTTATTGGATATTTCAAACTTTTTTAACAAATCAAAAACTGAAAAATTGGGCGTGCAAAATTATTCAGCCCCCTTAAGTTAATACTTTGTAGCACCACCTTTTGCTGCGATTACAGCTGTAAGTCGCTTGGGGTATGTCTCTATCAGTTTTGCACATCGAGAGACTGAAATTCTTTCCCATTCCTCCTTGCAAAACAGCTCGAGCTTAGTGAGGTTGGATGGAGAGCATTTGTGAACAGCAGTTTTCCGTTCTTTCCACAGATTCTCGATTGGATTCAGGTCTGGACTTTGACTTGGCCATTCTAACACCTGGATATGTTTATTTTTGAACCATTCCATTGTAGATTTTGCTTTATGTTTTGGATCATTGTCTTGTTGGAAGACAAATCTCCGTCCCAGTCTCAGTTGCAGACTCCATCAGGTTTTCTTCCATTTGGCTCCATCCATCTTCCCATCAATTTTAACAATCTTCCCTGTCCCTGCTGAAGAAAAGCAGGCCCAAACCATGATGCTGCCACCACCATGTTTGACAGTGGGGATGGTGTGTTCAGGGTGATGAGCTTGCTTTTACACCAAACATAATGTTTTGCATTGTTGCCAAAAAGTTCAATTTTGGTTTCATCTGACCAGAGTACCTTCTTCCACATGTTTGGTGTGTCTCCCAGGTGGCTTGTGGCAAACCTTAAACGACACTTTTTATGGATATCTTTAAGAAATGGCTTTCTTCTTGCCACTCTTCCATAAAGGACAGATTTGTGCAATATACGACTGATTGTTGTCCTATGGACAGAGTCTCCCACCTCAGCTGTAGATCTCTGCAGTTCATCCAGAGTGATCATGGGCCTCTTGGCTGCATCTCTGATCAGTCTTCTCCTTGTATGAGCTGAAAGTTTAGAGGGACGGCCAGGTCTTGGTAGATTTGCAGTGGTCTGATACTCCTTCCATTTCAATATTATCGCTTGCACAGTGCTCCTTGGGATGTTTAAAGCTTGGGAAATCTTTTTGTATCCAAATCCGGCTTTAAACTTCTTCACAACAGTATCTCGGACCTGCCTGGTGTGTTCCTTGTTCTTCATGATGCTCTCTGCGCTTTTAACGGACCTCTGAGACTATCACAGTGCAGGTGCATTTATACGGAGACTTGATTACACACAGGTGGATTGTATTTATCATCATTAGTCATTTAGGTCAACATTGGATCATTCAGAGATCCTCACTGAACTTCTGGAGAGAGTTTGCTGCACTGAAAGTAAAGGGGCTGAATAATTTTGCACGCCCAATTTTTCTGTTTTTGATTTGTTAAAAAAGTTTGAAATATCCAATAAATGTCGTTCCACTTCATGATTGTGTCCCACTTGTTGTTGATTCTTCACAAAAAAATACAGTTTTATATCTTTATGTTTGAAGCCTGAAATGTGGCAAAAGGTCGCAAAGTTCAAGGGGGCCGAATACTTTCGCAAGGCACTGTAGGTATTTGTAGTTGTCCACATATTCTAAGTCAGAACCGTCCTGAGTAGTGATGCTAGACGAGCAGGAGGGTGTGGGCAGCAATCGGTTGGAGAGCATGCATTTAGTTTGACTAGCATTTATAGGCAGTTGGAGGCCTCAGAAGGGCATTGAAGCTTGTTTGGAGGTTTGTTAGCACAGTGTCCAAAGAAGGGCCAGATGTGTACTGAATGTGGTCGTCTGCGTAGAGTTGGATCAGAGAATCACCAGCAGCAAGAGCGACATCATTGATATATATACAGAGAAAATAGTCAGACCGAGAATTTAACCCTGTGGCACCCCCATAGAGACTGCCAGAAGTACGGACAACAGGCCCTCCGATTTGACACACTGAACTCTATCTGAGAAGTAGTTGGGTAACCAGGCAAGGCAGTCATTTGAGAAGCCAAGGCTGTTGAGTCTGCCGATGAGAATGTGGTGATTGAACAGAGACTGTCAAAACTAACTCTGGGAAACACATAAAGACTGATGCCTAGCTTCTAGATGTTTCAAAACAAATGCTTCAAAATGCATGCTTCCCCCATGGTTTTAGACCTCATAAAAATTATTTAGTTATAACCAATGATTTATATATACACTAGATGACTTACAGGGGGCACTGTTTTGAAGCCATCCCTCCATTTTAGTACCCCCTATTGTAAAAAATATTTTGGAAGCTGTAAAAATGCATTTATTAATTTACACATCTGTTTTTGCCACATGCATTGTATTACAGACGCCTTTTAAATTATTTTATGTGAGCTGAATTTCCAATACATCATTTTTATAAAATATATACATAATTTTTTCCTTGAGACATTTAATTGAAATACTGTAGAATTCCATTAATTCATTCCAATGGAGGACTGCCAATATGCCCGACCGGTGGTTTCAAAACCTCTCATTGGCCTCATTGTTTTCTTTAAAAACTGCTGGGTTATTGATGCTGGGTGCTGGGTTATTGTAGATGGTTTATTAAGATATAACTCAGTGGGACAGATCAGAAGACTGGAGGCATGGCTTAGCCTATGCATATCCAAATGTAACTCAATCTCTGGATACAAATTTTAGATCAGAATATTAAATGTGTGAAAACATTAGAGGAAAGTTGAACTTTGCCATGTACAAGCTTAAGTTTGTCAACATCATCAACAGGAATTACATTTACTCTTACAGGTGGCCAAAAATAATTATCTGAAAGCCATGCCCCTAATAGGCCACGCCTCCTCAAAATAACCTATGGATTTCATAAAAAGGATCCACATTCTGGGTCAACCCCATGTCTGGGTAATCTCAACAACACAATATGTTGGGTTATTCACGCAGTCCAACTGGCTGGGTCAAAATAACCCCGCGTGTTTTCTGTCCAATATTTACCCAGTGCTGGGTTACCAAATAACCCAAATTGGGTTGTTTCTAATATAGCATTGCCTGCTCTGCCTGTGGCTCGTAAAGCTACCAGGATGGGTACAATAATGAGCCCACTGGACTCATCAACCTGTATGGAGAAAGATGACAATCATGAGATGTGAGTCCTGCAACATGATACTGTTATTAAAAAACAAGACTTTCATGAGGAAAATGCATCTCACTTTATTTCATTGCTGATGGAAGTTTCTGTAGTACCTTTCTGGTCAAGGTCTAACTTTTGTTGCTTTTTTAAGGGCCTTAAAAGTATTGCACTTGATATGGAATAGGGTGCCATTTGGGATTCAAAACAAAGTGCAGTTACAATGAGTGTCCAGCAGGTGACATCATTGTGTTAAGACTTCCAAGTCCTTGACTCAGACCTCTAGGTCAGCTTTTGCTCTGTCAACATACTGTCATTCTATCTGTAATTGAATTATAAGAATTGCAAGTGAACAAGACCTATTACATGAATGGAGACTGCTCTCTGTCATACAAACAACCACAATATAAAATCAAAAGCAAATAAATGAGTATTTGTCACATGCGCCGAATACAACAGATGTAGACTTTACTGTTTAATATCGTTATTTTCAAGCCCATTCGCAAGTAAAAAAAGTTATTTAAAAAAGCACAAAAAAAGGGAAGAGTAACACAATAAAATAACATATCTATTTTAGTAATTGAGCAGATGCTCTTATCCAGAGCAACTTACAGTAGTGAGTGCATACATTTTCATACTGGTCCCCAGTGGGAATCAAACCCACAGCGTTGCAAGTGCCACGCTCTACCCACTGAGCTACATGGGACAAACAATGTTTTACATCTGAGTCGTTTAGCAGATGTGACTTACTGTAGGGAGTGCATATATTTTTGTACTTTTTTTGCTTGTTCCCAGTGTGAATCAAACCCATTGCAAGCACCATGCTCTACCAACTGAGCGACACAGGACTATATACAAGGAGCACCGGTAGCGAGTCAATGTGCAGGGGCACGAGGTAGTTGAGGTCATTGAGGTAATATGTAGGTAGGGGTAAAAGTAGCTAGGCACTCAGAACAGATAATAAACAGAGTAGCAGCAGCGTATGAAAAGAGTGTGAAAGAGTGTTGTTTTGTTTCTGCATGTCACCTTGCCTGGTTCCAATGACTCAGACGCTTAGACTAGTGCGCGTGTGTGTGTGTGTGTGCATGTGTGTGTGTGCATGTGTGTGTGTGTGCATGTGTGTGTGTGCATGTGTGTGTGTGTGCATGTGTGTGTATGTATATGAGTGTGTTGGAGTGTCAGTGTAGTATGAGTGTGTGGGTAGAGTCCAGTGAGTGTGCATAGAGCCAGTGCATGAGAGTCAATGCAACAACAAAAAAGGGAGTCAATGCAAATAGTCCGGCTTGACATTTGATTAATTGTTCAGCAGTCTTATGGCTTCGGGGTAGAAGCTGTTCAGGAGCCTTTTGGTCCCAGACTTGGAGATCTTGTACCATTTGCCATGAGATAGCAGAGAGAACAGTCTATGACTGAGTCTATGGCTCGAGTCTTTGACTATTTTTAGGGCCTTCCTCTGACACGCCTAGTATAGTGGTTCTGGATGTCAGGAAGCTTGGTCCCAGTGATGTACTGAGCTGTACGCACTACCCTCTGTAGCGCCTTGTCAAGCAGTTGCCATACCAAGCAGTTATACAGCCAGTCAAGATGCTCTCAATGTTGCAGCTGTAGAACTGTTTGAGGATCTGAGGATCCATGCCAAATCTTTTCAGTCTCTTGAGGGGGAAGCGGTGTTGTCGTGCCTTCTTCTAGACTGTGTTGGTATGATTGGACCATGATAGACCCTTAGTGATGTGGACACAGAGCAAATATGATCAATAACTTGATTCATCCACAGTGTTATCAAATTGCAGAGCATCAGCTGGTGACTGGTTGTACTGCGAGGGTAAACCAATTAATGTTGCAGGATGTGGCAGAGAGGTATTTTCCTCTACCTATCCTAAGGGGCTATATCAAACACAAACTGCAAGTGGAATGTCAAAGAATTACCCATCAAACTAGATAATATCTTATTTTGTAAATTTAGAACATTTCCCCTCCCTGCTCCTCTGCCCCAACGTCCTCCTTCTCCTCCTGCTGCACAAGCAGAAGTTACGGGCGCCTAGCGGCAGTATGAGTGGTGACATATGTACATCATCTCTCACGGTCAGGGTCAGGGTCAAGGAAAAGGTCAGGGTCAGGGATAGGGACAGGGTCAGGTACAGGGTCAAGGGTCAGGGAAGGGTTCAGTTTGGTTGTTTTCAGGAGGCTTACAACACAGATGTTAGCAGCAGAACAAACTCCAATCACAGGTAAATAATAGTTACATTGTTACAACAACAGAACAAACTACAAATCACAGGTAAATAATAGTTACATTGTTACAACAGCAGAACAAACTCCAATCACAGGTAAATAATAGTTACATTGTTACAACAGCAGAACAAACTCCAATCACAGGTAAATAATAGTTACATTGTTACAACAGCAGAACAAACTACAAATCACAGGTAAATAATAGTTACATTGTTACAACAGCAGAACAAACTACAAATCACAGGTAAATAATAGTTACATTGTTACAACAGCAGAACAAACTACAAATCACAGGTAAATAATAGTTACATTGTTACAACAGCAGAACAAACTACAATCACAGGTAAATAATAGTTGCATTGTTACAACAGCAGAACAAACTCCAATCACAGGTAAATAATAGTTACATTGTTACAACAGCAGAACAAACTCCAATCACAGGTAAATAATAGTTACATTGTTACAACAGCAGAACAAACTACAAATCACAGGTAAATAATAGTTACATTGTTACAACAGCAGAACAAACTCCAATCACAGGTAAATAATAGTTACATTGTTACAACAGCAGAACAAACTCCAATCACAGGTAAATAATAGTTACATTGTTACAACAGCAGAACAAACTACAAATCACAGGTAAATAATAGTTACATTGTTACAACAGCAGAACAAACTACAAATCACAGGTAAATAATAGTTACATTGTTACAACAGCAGAACAAACTACAAATCACAGGTAAATAATAGCTACATTGTTACAACATGTTAGCTAGCTAACTAGTGAACTGATTTACATCATCTACATTTGCTATGATCAGCTGATACTCCCCTATAGTAGGCTAGGTAGCTTGCTTAAAGAATGTTTTTGCTGAAAAGAAAAATGCTCAAATAATATTTTTTGAAATTTGTCTATGAGCAGCAGAGAATTAAGAAAGTAAGGAATTTGGGGTAAAATTGTTGTTGTTGTTGCATGTGTGTGTGTGTTGGGGGGTCCACTTTGAGCACCTGCCCATCCAAAGTCTGTGAACGGCCCTGCCTGACATGCACAGACAGAAAGGAAGGATGTTGGTGACTGATCCATAGGAGATGAACCCTGACCTCTATCATGCAGTGGGACATAGAACATTCAGTGTGTAAACACACACACACAATCAGTGGTGAGAGCGTGCCGTGCATACTCTTAGCTCTTCCTGTCACTCTTCCTGTGAGTGTTCCTGCACCATAGAGGGATTGTGAAGGAGGGGGGGGGGGATGAGGACTGAGCAACAGCCAGCTTTCCTCTAATCAAGATGATTATCTCTCTCTCTCTCTCTCTCTCTCTCTCTCTCTCTGCTCTCCTCCCCACCCTCTCTCGAAGTGTCAATTCATTTCAAAAGGGCTTTATTTGCATAAGAAATATACTGTACGTTTACATTGTCAAAGCAGGTGAAATAAACAATAAACATCTGTCTCTGTTTCTCCCTCAACTCAATTAAATTCAATGTCAATTTAAGGGCTTTATCGGCAATGGAAACCTACGTTAACATTGCCAAAGCAAGTGAACTAGATAATAAACAAAAGTGAAATAAACAGTACAAATTAACAGTAAACATTAAAAAGTTCCAAAAGAATAAAGATATTACAAATGTCATATTATATGCAAATAGTTGAAGTATAAAAGGGAAAATAAATAAACATAAATATGGGTTGTATTTACAATGGTGTTTGTTCTTCACTGGTTGCCCTTTTCTTGTGGTAACAGGTCACAAATATTGCTGCTGTGATGGCACACTGTGGTATTTCACCCAATTTTTGTTTTCTCATGATTTGGTTAGGTCTAATTGTGTTGCTGTCCTGGGGTGTGTTTGTGTTTGTGAACAGAGCCCCAGGACCAGCTTGCTTAGGGTACTCTTCTTGTCACGAACCCCGCTTCCTGAGTCTGTGTTTGCCTGTGTTTCTGTCCTGGAGTGTGTTTCCGGTGTCCTGGAACGCACCCTGTCTGGTTGCCGGGCAGATTAGCTTGTTGGGAGATCGATGTTCACCCGCACCTGTATCCCATCAGTAATCTGCACACCTGTCCTGATCATCACCTCTCCCCTTCAAAAGCTCTGACCTGACATCCATTCCCTGCCGGATCGTTAGCCATGAACAGTATGTTGTGCCATAGTATCAGCCTCAAGTTGGATAGAATTTGTTTTGTTGTTTTGTACGTCTTGCTTGCCTTCAACTTACCTCCGTTTGTTCTGTCTTCAGTTACTCACCCGGATCATTTACCCCATTCCCGCCTGGTCATCGGAGGATTCCGCTTCCCCATTGGATCCACCTATTTACTCCCATCAACTCACCACCGCTGCCCGCTACGCCACCTGGATGTATCTACCCACTCACATTCACTTGTAAATAAATACTCACCTTCTTCCTACTCTCCTTGTCCTGGTCTGCTTCTGGGTTCGATTTTGAAGAAACGTGACAGAACGATCCGGCCAAGGATGAACCCAGCGGACCTGGATTCCGTTTGCCATGCCATTACCCAGCAGGGGAAGACACTGGGACAACACAAGACGGCGCTACAGGAGATAGCGGGTGCAATCCAGAATTTATCTGCTAGCTTGACACAGATCCAGGATCAGCTCAGTTTGCCGGCGATTCATTCACCACCTGTTTCACCCATCTCACCTGCCGTGTCTGATGCGGTTTCCTTCCGTGAACCCAAGGTACAGACGCCTGATAAATATGAAGGGGATTTGGGAAGATGCCGTTCGTTTCTTATGCAGTGTGGGTTAGTGTTTGATCTGCAGCCCCATTCTTACGCCACTGACAAGGCTAGGATAGCCTTTGTTATTGAACTGCTGCGTGGAAGAGCTCTGGAATGGGCTTCAGCCGTTTGGGAACGACAGGAGACCTGCATGGCTTCATACCAGGAATTCACGGGAGAGATGAGAAGGCTTTTTTGACCATCCAGTCCGAGGTAAGGACGCAGCTAAACGTTTGTTCACTCTTCGCCAAGGAGCTTGCAGTGTGGCAGACTTTGTGATAGAATTCAGGACATTGGCTGTGGAGAGTGGTTGGAATGAGGAATCACTACAAGCGGTTTTTTACCAGGGGTTGTCAGAGCAACTCAAGGACGAGCTGATCTCCTATCCAGAGCCTAGTGACCTAGATAGTTTGGTTACCTTAGCTATTCGGGTAGATTATAGAGTCCGAGAGAGGAGGGAGAAGCAGTGGGGTCCATCTAATCAATCTGAGACTCGGTTACCATTCGGGTCAGGAATTGGACCAGAACGGGTTGATCATTTTCCCTCACACGGGATTAGTGGAGGAGTCCTGCCGCCAGATCCTGAACCTATGCAAGTGGGGCGGTACGGGTTAACTAAGGACGAGCGCCAACGTAGACGTGAGACCAACAGCTGCCTCTACTGTGGTAGCTCGGGACATTACATCTCCGTTTGTCCTCAGCGCCCGTTAAACTGCTCGGCTCGTTAAGTTTGGGAGGTTTGTTAGCGAGCCAGTTTCAACCTCTCAAGAGCCCTGTCAGACCTCGTTTTCCTGCTACCCTCATAAATAAGAATCAGAGTTTAGCGATTAACGCTTTCATCGATTCAGGTGCCGATGACAGCTTCATTGATGCCGACTTAGTGGAACAGCTGGGGCTTTCCAAGGAGCAACTACCGGAAGCCATTGAAGCAACCACTCTGAACGGCAGTAGTCTGGCACGGATCACTATGAGGACCGAACCGGTTAAGATGTTGTTGTCGGGGAATCATTCAGAGGTTATTTCTTTTTTCATTTTGCCTTCCCCCCATGTTCCACTGGTTCTTGGATACCCCTGGCTAAGAGAACACAATCCTTCGTTCGATTGGGTGACTGGTAAGGTGACTAGTTGGAGCATTGAGTGCCATGCTAACTGCCTCAGGACTGCCTGTTCTCATGCTGTCCCCAGTCGGGTCAGTGAGTCTGCTCCTCCTGATTTGTCCCTGGTTCCTGAAACATATCATGAGTTGGGTGAGGTGTTCAGTAAGCAGAAAGCTCAGTCACTTCCTCCCCACCGACCTTATGATTGTACAATTAAGCTGTTCCCTGGAGCTGCCTTTCCCAAGGGACGGTTATACAGTATTTCTCGACCTGAGCGGGAAGCCCTGGAGACCTACATAAAGGAGTCTCTTGCTGCAGGTCTCATTCGTCCCTCATCATCACCCCTGGGAGCTGGATTTTTTTTTGTGAGTAAGAAGGATGGCTCTCTTCGACCGTGTATTGATTATCGGGGGTTGAATGATATTACGGTCAAAAACAAGTACCCCTTGCCCTTGATGAGCTCCGCTTTCGATTCTTTACAGGGTGCTACTGTGTTTACGAAGCTTGATCTACGCAATGCGTATCATCTGGTTCGGATCAAAGAGGGGGACGAGTGGTTGACTGGATTCAATACACCTATGGGACATTTCGAGTACCAGGTGATGCCGTTTGGACTTTCCAACGCTCCAGCAGTGTTCCAAAGTTTGGTGAATGACGTGCTGAGGGATATGATCGGTCTGTTTGTGTTCGTTTACCTGGATGACATCCTGATTTTCTCCAAGGAGCTTTCCAGCCACATCCAGCATGTTAAACAGGTTCTGCAGCGGTTATTGGAGAACCGTCTGTTTGTGAAGGCAGAGAAGTGTGATTTTCACGCCCACACTACATCCTTCCTCGGGTACATCATCTCCAGGGGTGAGATCAAGATGGACCAAGAGAAGGTTCGGGCGGTTCGGGATTGGGCCCGGCCCGGTACGAGATTGCAGCTCCAGAGATTCCTGGGATTTGCGAACTTCTATCGGAGGTTTATCTGTGATTACAGCCGGGTGGCCGCCCCTTTAACTGCTCTGACGTCTTGCACCAGAATATTCTGTTGGACTCCTGAGGCAGACCGAGCATTTCTGAACTTGAAGAGCCGATTCACCAACGCGCCGATTCTATCTCAACCTGACACTTCCCGTCAGTTTGTTGTTGAGGTGGACGCGTCTGATGTGGGGGTGGGCGCCATCCTGTCCCAGCGTAGCTCCACTGACGGTAAACTCCATCCCTGCGCCTTCTACTCTTGTCGTCTTTCACCAGCTGAGAGAAACTACGATGTGGGTAACCGGGAGCTTCTCGCTGTGAAGCTTGCCTTGGAGGAGTGGCATCACTGATTGGAGGGAGCGGAGCAACCGTTTGTGGTCTGGACTGACCACAAGAATCTGGCTTACGTGCAATCGGCTAAACGTCTCAACTCCCGTCAGGCCAGGTGGGCTTTGTTTTTTGGACGCTTCAATTTTTCCCTGACGTTCCGACCTGGGTCGAAGAACGGCAAAGCGGACGCCTTGTCCCGGATGTTCTCCAAGACGGATGAGAGTGGGGCCAAGACTGAGACGATTCTTCCCCAGAACCTTGTCGTGGGAGCCGTTACATGGAAGATTGAGGAGGATGTGATGGCGGCCCTTCGGACGCAGCCCGGCCCCGGTAACGGTCCACCCGGTCGGTTGTTCGTGCCTGAGTCGGTCCGTTCTGCTGTTCTTCAGTGGTCCCACGCCAGCAAGATAGCTTGTCACCCTGGCGTTGCTCGGACTATGGCGCTACTGCGCAGACGATTTTGGTGGCCTGCCATGGGAGAAGATACCCGGAGGTTTGTTGCCGCATGTCCTGTTTGTGCTCAGAACAAGAGTACCAATCGGCCCAGCTCTGGGCTTCTTCACCCCCTACCTATTCCTCGACGACCTTGGTCGCATCTGGCCCTGGATTTTGTCACGGGATTGCCCCCTTCTGTTGGGAACACGGTCATTCTGACCATTGTGGACAGATTCAGCAAGTTTGCTCATTTTGTCCCTCTCTCCAAGCTTCCATCTGCCACGGAGACGTCCGAGATCCTTGTTAGGGAGGTTTTCAGGGTCCACGGATTGCCCAGTGACATTGTTTCTGACCGTGGTCCTCAATTTACCTCTGCTGTCTGGAAATCCTTCTGTTTGGCCATTGGAGCTACAGTCAGTCTCACTTCTGGATTTCACCCACAATCTAATGGTCAGGTGGAGAGAGCCAACCGGAAGATGGAGTCCACGCTGCGTTGTCTTGTCTCCTCTGATCCCACCTCTTGGTCATCTCAATTACCCTGGGTTGAGTATGCCCATAATACCCTTCCTTCATCTGCCACTGGGATGTCCCCCTTCCAATGCCTGTACGGATACCAACCTCCCTTGTTTCCTTCTCAGGAGAGGGATCTTTCGGTTCCTTCTGTCCAGGCCCACATTCGTCGTTGCCACCGGACCTGGCATCGGGCCAGGAAGGTTCTCCTTAGAGTTTCTGACCGGTATCAGATCCAGGCGAATCGTCGCCGTATTCCTGCTCCCGCTTACACCATCGGAGATAAGGTTTGGTTGGCTACACGGGATCTTCCTCTACGGACTGAGTCGAGGAAACTGTCACCGAAGTTCATTGGTCCGTTTGTGGTGGAGAGAATCATTAACCCTGTTGTGGTCCGACTCAAATTGCCGGCAACGCTTCGAGTACACCCCACTTTTCATGTCTCCTGCCTCAAGCCGGTTCTCATCAGTCCTCTGTTGCCCCCTCCTCCTCCTCGTCCTCCTCCTCCTCGGATGATCGGAGGTGGTCCTGCCTACACGGTGCGCCGCATAATGGATTCCAGACGGCAGGGTCGAGGTTTCCAATATCTCGTGGATTGGGAAGGATATGGTCCAGAGGAGAGGAGTTGGATTCCTCGGCGTCAGATCCTTGATGACGACCTGCTTCGTGACTTCTACCGCCTCCACCCTGGCGCTCTAGGTAGTCCGCCCGGTGGCGTTCGTCGGAGGGGGGGTACTGTCACGAACCCCGCTTCCTGAGTCTGTGTTTGCCTGTGTTTCTGTCCTGGAGTGTGTTTCCGGTGTCCTGGAACGCACCCTGTCTGGTTGCCGGGCAGATTAGCTTGTTGGGAGATCGATGTTCACCCGCACCTGTATCCCATCAGTAATCTGCACACCTGTCCTGATCATCACCTCTCCCCTTCAAAAGCTCTGACCTGACATCCATTCCCTGCCGGATCGTTAGCCATGAACAGTATGTTGTGCCATAGTATCAGCCTCAAGTTGGATAGAATTTGTTTTGTTGTTTTGTACGTCTTGCTTGCCTTCAACTTACCTCCGTTTGTTCTGTCTTCAGTTACTCACCCGGATCATTTACCCCATTCCCGCCTGGTCATCGGAGGATTCCGCTTCCCCATTGGATCCACCTATTTACTCCCATCAACTCACCACCGCTGCCCGCTACGCCACCTGGATGTATCTACCCACTCACATTCACTTGTAAATAAATACTCACCTTCTTCCTACTCTCCTTGTCCTGGTCTGCTTCTGGGTTCGATTTTGAAGAAAAGTGACACTTCTCCAGGTTCATCTCTCTGTAGGTGATGGCTTTGTTGTGGAAGATTTGGGAATCGCTTCCTTTTAGGTGGTTGTAGAAATGAACGTCTCTTTTCTGGATTTTGATAATTAGCGGGTATCGGCCTAATTCTTCTCTGTATGCTCTGCATGCACTATTTGGTGTTTTACATTGTACACTGAGGCCATTTTTTGCAGAATTCTGCATGCAGAGTCTGAATTTGGTATTTGTCCCATTTGGTGAATTCTTGGTTGGTGAGCAGACCCCGGACCTCACAACCATAAAGGGAAATGGATTCTAAAACTGATTCAAGTATTTTTAGCCAGGTCCTAATTGGTATGTCAAATTTTATGTTCCTTTTGATGGCATGTCTTGTTTCTCAGCTCGTTCACAACTTTGTGAAAGTTACCTGTGGCACTGATGTTTAGGCCGAGGAATGTATCGTTTTTTGTGTGCTCTAGGGCAACGGTGTCGAGATACAAATTCTATTTGTGGTCCTGACATCTGGACCTTTTTTGTAACACCATTATTTTTGTCTTACTGTGATTTACTGTCAGAGCCCAGGTCTGGCAGTCTGTGCAGAAGATCTAGGTGCTACTGTAGGCCCTCCATGGTTGGAGACAGAAGCACCAGATCATCAGCAAACAGTAGACATATGACTTCAGATTCTAGTAGGGTGAGGCCGGGTGCTGCAGACTGTTCTAGTGCCCTCGCCAATTCGTTGATATATACGTTGAAGAGGGTGGGGCTCAAGCTGCATTCCTGTCTCACCCCACGGCCCTGTGGGAAGAAATGTGTGTTTTTTTGCCAATTTTAACCGCACACTTGTTGTTTGTGTACATGGATTTCATAACGTCGTATGTTTTTCCCCCAACACCACTTTCCATCAATTTGTACAGCAGACCCTCATAACAAATTGAGTCGAAAGCTTTTTTGAAATAAAAAAAGCATCAAATCAAATCACATTTTATTGGTCACATACAAGTGTTTAGCAGATGTTACTGCGGGTGTAGCGAAATGCTTGTGCTTCTAGCTCTGGCAGTGCAGTATTATATAACAAGTAATATCTAACAATTTCACAACATATACCCAATACTCAAAAAGTAAAGGAATGGAATTAAGAATGTATGGACGAGCAATGTCAGCGCGGGATTTCTCTTTTTGAACCTTTATTTAACTAGGCAATTCAGCTAAGAACAAATTCTTGTTTTACAATAACGGGCTGACTCCGGCCAAACCCGGCCAATGCTGGGCCAATTGTGCGCCGTCCTACGGGACTCCCAATCACAGCCGGTTGTGATACAGCCTGGAATTGAACAAGGGTCTGTAGTGACTATCTCTAGCACTAAGATGCAGTGCCTTAGACTGCTGCGCCACTCAGGAGCCCAAAGACTAAGATACAGTAGAATAGTATAGAATACAGTATACACATATGAGGTGAGTAATGCAAGATAAGTAAACATTATTAAAGTGACTAGTGTTCTATTTATTAAAGTGACCAGGGATTTCAAGTCTCTGTATATAGGCAGCAGCTAGTGATGGCTATAGTGATGGCTATTTAACAGTCTGATGGCCTTGAGATAGAAGCTGTTTTTCAGTCTCTAGGTCCCATCTTTTATGCACCTGTACTGATCTCGCCTTCTGGATGATAGCGGGGTGAATAGGCAGTGGCTTGGGAGGTTGTTGTGCTTGATGATCTTTTTGGCGTTCCTGTGACTTCGGGTGCTGTAGGTGTCCTGAAGGGTAGGTAGTTTGCCCCCTGTGATGCGTTGGGCAGACCGCACAACCCTCTGGAGAGCCCTGCATTTGCGGGCGGTCCAGTTGCCATACCAAGTGGTGATACAACCCGACAGGATGCTGTCAATTGTGCATCTGTAAAAGTTTGTCAGGGTTTTAGGTGCCAAGCCAAATTTCTTCAGCATCCTGAAGTTGAAGAGGTGCTGTTGTGCCTTCTTCACCTCACTGTCTGTGTGGGTGGACCATTTCAGTTTGTCAGTGATGTGTACACCGAGGAACTTGAAGCTTTCCACATTCCGTCGATGTGAATAAGGGGGGTGCTCCCTCTGCTGTTTCCTGAAGTCCACGATCATCTCCTTTTGTTTTGCACACTCTCAGAGCACTCTCCTCCTCCCTGTAGGCTGTCTCGTCATTGTTGGTAATCAAGTCTACTACTGTTGTGTCGTCTGCAAACTTTACTGGCCCAACTCTCTAACCACAAGGCTACCTACCTCCCAAAAACAAAATACTGAAAAGTTTCCTAAGACCTAGAAGCGAGGCAGCCCCTCTCTGTCGGCGCCATTTTCAGATATGTGGTTTCCAGTTTGCATAAATTCCAGTGACGTGCTTCGAGGGCCTTCGTGGTATTGGCTTGAGGGGGATATACACGGCCGTGACTATAACCAAGGAAAATGATAATCAAGCCTACTTTTTTTGTCCTGTTGTTTTGGACTGGCAACTTATATGCGCCCTGTGTGTTGGCGTGATCGTTTTATTGCACCGGTGAAATAAATTTGACAAACGACAGAATCCTGCTCTCTGCGCCTGATTCCACCCACCACTCATAGTTAATCGTAACAGAAGCCCGCACCGAAGAAATGGAGTCAGCAGGAGCAGCGACCACCCCTCTCCCCACTATGGAGGAGCGCGTCCATCACCACACAGCTGTCCTCCATCGGATTGGTACGGCGATGGACCAGATGATGGAGAGGATGGAACGATGGGAGAGGAGTGGTCTACCGACGTCTACCTCAGCTCTCCCACTGCCGACACCACCTACACCACCTACTCCACCTACGTCGTCCTCTGGGTCCGGCGCACTGCGTCTCTCCCCCCCGAGGGAGTACGATGGAGCGGCGGCTGGGTGCCAGGGATTTTTGCTCCAGCTAGAGCTCTTCCTGGCTACCGTGCGTCCGGCTCCCTCGGGTGAGGAGAGTGTGAGCCTCCTCGTCTCCTGTTTAACGGACAGGGCCCTGGACTGGGCTAACGCGGTCTGGAACAGTCCAGACTCGGCTCGGGACAACTACCTGGAGTTCACCTGCCGTTTCCGAGCTGTGTTCGATCATCCACCAGAGGGTAAAGCGGCGGGTGAGCGACTGTTCCACCTCAGACAGGAGATGAGGAGCGCGCAGGACTTCGCGTTGGAGTTTAGGACCCTAGCTGCTGGTGCTGGGTGGAATGACAGGGCCCTGATGGACCATTACCGGTGTAGTCTCCGGGAGGACGTCCGCCGGGAGCTAGCTTGCAGAGACACAACTCTCTCCCTGGATGAACTAATAGACATGTCTATTCGATTGGACAACCTGCTAGCTGCCCGCGGGCGTTCAGAAGGGGTCCTGTTAATTCCACCTTCCAGCTCTCCCACTCCCACTCCGATGGAGTTGGGAGGAGCTGCATCTAGGGGGACCAGAGGGGGCTCCTCCTGCTCCTATTGTGGACGGAGAGGACACACTTCGGACCGGTGTTGGAGGAGTCCCTCTGGGAGTCGAGATGGTCGGCGGAACAATCCTCGGCCACCCCAGGTGAGTAAGCACCAAACTCACTCAGAGCTCCCTGTTGGTCACATGTTTTTGTTAATTTTTTTCCCTGCGTTTTTCCCCTCTCTTCAGCACAAGGCGCTAGTCGATTCAGGCACAGCTGGGAGTTTTATGGATCGTGGTCTCGCCCGTAAATTGGGTATTCCGTTAGTGCAGATAGACCCACCTGTCCCCGTGCACTCCTTAGATAGCCGACCGTTAGGGTCAGGGCTGGTCAGGGAGGCCACGATTCCGCTGGACATGGTAACGCAGGGGAATCATAGGGAGAGGATCAGTTTCTACCTTATTGATTCACCTGGGTTCCCAGTGGTGTTGGGGGTTCCCTGGCTGGCTATTCACAATCCCTTTATTTCCTGGAAACAGGGGGCTCTTAAGGGGTGGTCAGACGAGTGTTCAGAGAGGTGTATAGGAGTTTCCATCGGTGCCACGACGGTGGAGAGTCCAGACCAGGTTTCCACCGTGCGCATTCCCCCAGAATATGCCGATTTGGCTATCGCTTTTAGTAAGAAGAAAGCGACCAAATTACCACCTCATCAACGGTGGGATTGCATGATAAACCTCCAGGAGAACGCTGCACTTCCCCGGAGTCATGTGTACCCACTGTCACAGGAGGAGACGTTGGCTATGGAGACATATGTCACGGAAGCTCTGAGACAGGGGTACATTCGGCCCTCCATGTCACCCGTCTCCTCGAGTTTCTTTTTTGTGAGGAAAAAGGAGGGAGGTCTGCGTCCGTGCATTGATTATCGAGGTCTCAATTCGATCACAGTGGGTTTTAGTTATCCGCTACCTCTCATCGCTACGGCGGTGGAATCATTCCACGGAGCGTGTTTCTTCACAAAACTGGACCTCAGGAGCGCGTATAATCTGGTGCGTGTATTCGGGGAGGTACCACATCAGGCCACTATGAGTACCTCGTCATGCCGTATGGGTTGAAGAATGCTCCAGCCGTTTTCCAATCCTTTGTAGATGAGATTCTCAGGGACTTGCACGGGCAGGGTGTGGTAGTCTATATTGATGACATCTTGATTTATTCTACCACACGCACCGCGCATGTTTCCCTGGTGCGCAAGGTTCTTGGGCGACTGCTGGAGCATGACCTATACGTCAAGGCTGAGAAATGTGTGTTCTCCAAACCAGCCGTTTCCTTCCTGGGTTATCGCATTTCCAGCTCGGGGATGATGATGGAGTGTGACCGCGTTAACGCCATGCGTAATTTGCCGACTCCGACCACGGTAAAGGAGGTGCAGCGGTTTTTAGGGTTTGCCAATTACTACCGGAGGTTTATCCGGGGTTTTGGCCAAGTAGCGGCGCCCATTACCTCACTGCTGAAGGGGGGGCCGGTGCGTCTGCGGTGGTCAGCGGAAGCTGATGGAGCCTTCAACCAGTTGAAGGTACTGTTCACTGGGGCTCCCGTGTTGGCGCATCCGGACCCTTCATTAGCATTCATAGTGGAGGTGGATGCGTCCGAGGCTGGGGTTGGAGCCGTGCTGTCTCAGCGCTCGGGCACGCCACCGAAGCTCCGTCCCTGCGCTTTCTTTTCTAAGAAGCTGGGTCCGGCGGAGCGGAACTATGATGTGGGGGACCGGGAGTTACTAGCTATGGTAAAGGCCCTGAAGGTGTGGAGACACTGGCTAGAGGGGGCTAAACACCCTTTTCTCATCTGGACTGACTACCGTAATCTGGAGTATATTCGAGAAGCGAGGAGACTGAATCTGCGTCAGGCTAGGTGGGCCATGTTCTTTACACGTTTTAGATTTACGATCTCTTACAGACCAGGTTCCCTCAACACTAAGGCCGATGCGCTGTCCCGTCTCTATGACACCGAGGACCGGTCCCATCCTTCCAGCCTCTCGGCTGTTGGCCCCAGTGGTGTGGGAGGTGGACGCGGACATCGAGCGGGCGTTGAGGGTTGAACCTGCGCCTATACAGTGTCCGACTGGTCGAAGTTACGTACCGCTTGGTGTCCGTGATAAATTGATTCGGTGGGCTCACACACTACCGTCTGCGGGTCATCCGGGGATTGATAGGACAGTGCAGGGTCTTAGGGGGAAATACTGGTGGCCCACCTTAGCTAGGGATGTGAGGCTCTATGTCTCTTCCTGTTCGGTATGCGCCCAGAGTAAGGCTCCTAGGCACCTTCCTAGAGGGAAGTTACAGCCCCTCCCGGTTCCACAACGGCCATGGTCCCATCTCTCGGTAGATTTCCTTACTGATCTTCCCCCATCTCAGGGGAACACTACCGTTCTGGTCGTTGTGGATCGGTTCTCTAAGTCCTGCTGTCTCCTCCCATTGCCTGGTCTTCCTACGGCCCTACAGACTGCAGAGGCTCTATTTACCCACGTCTTCCGGCACTATGGGGTTCCAGAGGATATAGTCTCCGATCGGGGTCCCCAGTTCACGTCCCGGGTTTGGAAGGCGTTTATGGAGCGTCTGGGGATCTCGGTCAGCCTTACCTCTGGTTATCACCCCGAAAGTAATGGGCAGGTGGAGAGAGTAAACCAGGAAGTGGGTAGGTTTCTGAGTTCGTATTGCCAGGACCGGCCAGGAGAATGGGCGAGGTACGTCCCGTGGGCAGAATTGGCCCAGAACTCTCTTCGGCATTCGTCCACGAATATGTCGCCATTCGAATGCGTACTGGGCTATCAGCCGGTCCTGGCTCCGTGGCATCAGAGTCAGACCGAGGCTCCTGCAGTGGAGGAGTGGGTACAGCGCTCTAGAGAGACATGGCGGGCAGTCCAGGATTCTCTCAGGTAGGCCAGTGAATGGCAGAAGAGACGCTGACCGCCACCGCAGTGAGGCCCCGGTGTTCACACCAGGGGACAGGGTCTGGCTCTCGACCCGAAACCTGCCCCTCCGCCTGCCCTGCCTGGAAGCTGGGGCCGCAGTGTGTGGGGCCATTTAAAGTCCTGAGGAGGATAAACGAGGTTTGTTATAGATTGCAACTTCTCTCTTATTATCGCATTAACCCCTCGTTTCATGTGTCTCTCCTCAGGCCGGTGGTAGCTGGTCCCCTACAAGACAGTGAGGTACCGGAGGTCCCTCCACCCCCGCCATCCCCGGCGCACACAGTACGAGCTATTCTGGACTCGAGACGCCGGGTGAGGGGCCTGCAGATTCCACCCACCACTGATTCCACCCACCACTCCTAGTTAATCGTAACACCCCTGCCCTTCTTCTACCCGGAGAGATATTTATTCCTGTTTGAGCGATGAACTGAGAATCCAACTGGCTGGACCGACAGACAGTATATCCCGAGAGAGCCATGTTTATGTGAAACAGAGTATGGTACAATTCCTGATGTCTCTCTGAAAAGAAACCCTCGCCCTGAGCTTGTCAACTTTATTATCCAGAGACTGAACATTAGCGAGTAAGATACTCGGAAGCGGTGGGTGGTGTGCGCGCCTCCTAAGTCGGACTAGAAGACAACTCCAAGCCCCTCTCCTCCTCCGGCGTTGTTTTGGGTCAGCCTCTGGAATCAGTTCAATTGCCCTGGGGAGTGTGAACAAAGGATCTGTTTCGGGAAAGTCATATTCCTGGTCGTAATGCTAGTAGTGCTGGTGAGTTACCGCCACTCTGATATCCAATAGTTCTTCCCAGCTTTATGTAGTAGGGGCTTTATTGGCATGGGAAACGTGTTAACATTGCCAAAGCAAGTGAGGTAGATCATTTACAAAAGTGGAATACACAATAAATATTAACAGTAAACATTACACATGCAGATGTTTCAAAACAATAAAGACATTACAAATGTCATATTATATATATATACAGTGTTGTAACAATGTAAAAATGGTTAAAGTACACAAGGGAAAATAAATATGGGTTGTATTTACAATGGCATTTGTTCTTCACTGGTTGCCCTTTTCTCGTGGCAACAGGTCACAAATCTTGCTGCTGTGATGGAACACTGTGGTATTTCACCCAGTAGATATGGGAGTTTATCAAAATTGGGTTTGTTTTCGAATTCTTTTTTGATCTGTGTAATCTGAGGGAAATTATGTGTCTCTAATATGGTCATACATTGGGCAGGAGGTTAGGAAGTGCAGCTCAGTTTCCACCTCATTTTGTGGGCAGTGTGCACATAGCCTGTCTACTCTTGAGAGCCATGTCTGCCTACGGCAGCCTTTCTCAATAGCAAGGCTATGCTCACTGAGTCTGTACATAGTCAAAGCTTTCCTTAAGTTTGGGTCAGTCACAGTGGTCAGGTATTCTGCCACGGTGTACTCTCTGTTTAGGGCCAAATAGCATTCTAGTTTGCTCAGTTTTTTTGTTAATTCTTTCCAATGTGTCAAGTAATTATCGTTTTCTTTTCTCATGATTTGGTTGGGTCTAATTGTGTTGCTGCCCTGGGGCTCTGTGGGGTCTGTTTGTGTTTGTGAACAGAGCCCCAGGACCAGCTTGTTTAGGGGACTCTTCTCCAGGTTCATCTCTCTGTAGGTGATGGCTTTGTTATGGAAGGTTTGGGAATCGCTTCCTTTTAGGTGGTTGTAGAATTTAACATCTCTTTTCTGGATTTTGATAATTTGTGGGTATCGGCCTAATTTTGCTTTGCATGCATTATTTGGTGTTCTACGTTGTACATGGAGGATATTTTTGCAGAATTCTGCATGCAGAGTCTCAATTTGGTGTTTGTCCCATTTTGTAAAATCCTGGTTGGTGAGCAGACCCCAGACCTCACAACCATAAAGGGCATTGGGCTCTATGACTGATTCAAGTAATTTTAGCCAGATCCTAATTGGTATGTTGAATTTAATGTTCCTCTCTCTCTCCCTCTCTCTCTCACTCTCTCTCTTGCTCTCTCTCTAACTCTCTCTCTAACTCTCTGTAACTGTGTCCGCTGCCTGGTCTCTCATAGTGAGAGGTGAGTTGAGGCGGGACCTAGTTTTCTGTGTAACCTGGTGACCTCAGTATCTCTAAGGTGATGACTCATCTCATGGTCCGCCTATTTGCGTCTACATGTGTTAGTCATTCATCAAAAACACAAACCCACACAACCCACTTTGAAAGCTAAAAATAGACTTTGAACATTAAGGAAGGTGGGACCCAAAAACAAATAACAAGAATTTAGCCTGGAGCTATGTCCTTTAAAGAGATATATTTAGAGCTCTCTCAGGTGTTAGTAACATTGTTGAACCACATGTTCCATTACCTATAATTGGTGGCTCATACTTGGTGGTTGGGTCTAGCCCTTTCTTTTTGGATTAACCCTATAGTTTCAGGTTGTTATACTGCATAGGAACACTAAGGATAAGGGTCTAGAAAGCTATAGCAAACTTTTCTTTGTACCATAATTCTTAGAATGGAAGAATCAAATCTAATTTGCAACAACAAAAAGATCTCAATGTGTTTTGCTCCTCTATATCGTGTAAACCTTCCCTCCATTTTGACCAACACAGATGGGACTGAAAGCTCATTTGTTCTGTCTGCATTTTCATCAGCCTATTCAAACGGGAAGTGGCCTTTTGAATTTCCTGCACATAGTTTAGGGCTCACACAGGCTACAAAACAATTATAAAGGAGGAAAAAGCCTGCCTTGTAAAAGTTATTACACGGCTAAGTTAGCTTTTCAATGAGTGTGTGAGTGTGCTTGGGTGCATGCGCTGCATGTGCATGTGTGCGTGTTGCAGGAAATCCTGTTTACTGTAGAACAAGCTGAGCAGGGAGGTAGCAAGAGCCAACCACTCTGTAGATTAGAATGTGTTCTTTGATGACTAATTGTAGTCTCTCTCTCTCGCCCTCTCTCTCTCTCTCTCTCTCTCTCTCTAATTCAATTCAATGGGCTTTATTTGCATGGTAAATATATGTTTACATTGCCAAAGCAAGTGCACTAGACACCAAACAAAAGGGAAAAATGTCACAGTAAACATTATACTCACAAAGGAATAGAGACATTTCAAATGTCATCTTATGGCAATATACAGTGTTGTAACAGTGTTGTAACAATGTGCAAATAGTTCAATTTAAAAAAATAAAGTAATAAAAAAAATATGGGTTGTATTTACTATGCTGTTTGTTCTTCACTGGTTGCCCTTTTCTCGTGGCAACAGGTCACACATTTTGCTGCTGTGATTGCACACTGTGGTATTTCACCCAATAGATATAGGAGTTGATCAAAATTGGATTTGTTTTCAATTTTTTGTTGGTCTGTGTAATCTGTTAGACCCATCAACCAATGGGCTGGCAGACCATGAAACATGGCTAAAAGCATTTTGTGTCGAAGGACAGTGCACCAATGCTTGAACAGCTTCCTGGTATCCTACAGGAACACGCCTCATGCAACCACCAAAGCTTCGCCTGCATCACAACTCATAAAGAGAGACCTATGCACAAGATTCAACCTACTCAACCCTCAGAAAGCAAAGGAGAACTCAACAGGAGAGTCAAGTCAAGCGTTGTGAACTGAGTGCGAAGGACAGAGCTTTCAATCCTGGAGAAAATGTGTTAGCTAGGAACTACTTTGAAGGACTGAAGTACATAATTTGCAAATAAATTCATAACAAATCCTACAATGTAATATTCTGGATTTTTTTTCTCATTTTGTCTGTCATAGTTGAAGTGTACCTAAGATGGAAATTACAGGCCTCTCTCATCTTTTTAAGTGGGAGAACTTGCACAATTGGTGGCTGACTAAATACTTTTTTGCCCCACTGTAGGTTTCTGGTACAGTCATTGCTCAGACGGGTCCTGTCTCCTACACTGTCCAGACTGTCATCTGAAAAAGGCACAAAGTTACTGACAAATAAAGCAACACTGTCAGAACCACAGCCGGAAGTGGTCCTGAAATGCTACTGGGTAACACCTTGACTCAGTCAACTAGGGGCTAGCAGTCCCCTATGTGTCTCTAATAAGGTCAAACATTTGGCAGGAGGTTAGGAAGTGCAGCTCAGATTCCACTTCATTTTGTGGGCAGTGTGCAGAGAGTCTTTTCTTGAGAGCCAGGTCTGCCTACAGCGGCTTCTCTCAATAACAAGGCTCACTGAGTCTATACATTGTCAAAGCTTTCCTTCATTTTGGGTCTGTCACAGTGGTCAGGTATTCTGCCACTGTGTACTCTCTGTTTGGGGCTAAATAACATTGTTTGCTCTGTTTTCTTGTTAATTATTTCCAGTGCCCAAGGACCAGCTTGCTTAGGGGATTCTTCTCCATGTTCATCTCTCTGTAGGTGATGGCTTTGTTATGGAAGGTTGGGGAATCACTTCCTTTTAGGTGGTTGTGGAATTTAACAGCTCTTTTTTGAATTTTGACAATTAGCGGGTATCGACCTAATTCTGCTCTGCATGCATTATTTGGTGTTTTACATTGTACTTAGTACATTCATCTTCAGATAGCTAGGTGAGACAACCACATATTACAGTTAGTTCATTCATCTTCAGATAGCTAGGTGAGACAACCACATCATCTAATAATACATGGATGTGGTTGTGTAATAGAATACTGTACGGTAGTCCCTTGCACATCTGGATGATTTCATCTTGTCCCTTCTGTCATCACTGGCCCAAGTATTTTATGGATCTGGCCGTAAGCAGTTAGGCCATGAGTCTGGCTGCTCGTGATGACATGACCATACACTACTCAACAGACCAGAGACAAAAAACCCTGATTACAGTGTGTGTGTGTGTGTGTGTGTGTGTGTGTGTGTGTGTGTGTGTGTGTGTGCGTGCGGATGTGTGTGTGTAGGTCACACATATCGACAATGGCTGAGAAACCGGGTAAAGCATGACAGATCCAGCACTACCCTCTGCTTCCGCTCTTTGACCTCTGACCTCTGTTAGTCTGGGAGTCTTTATTCCTCTAGTTTCAGCTCTGCTCCACTGGGGCTGACTAACCTGTTCAAAAGGTACCAGCGGCTCTGTCCCGTACATCACAGACATGGCCCTCCAACCACCAGAGAGCCATAAAGCATTAGAAACTGAGATTTCTCTCTGTTCTGGCTGATTTACTAAGCAGTGTCCCTGTAAATCTACAGGACGTACCATACAGACAGCGGAGGGTTAGTTATGGTATTTCAGTGTTTGTGTATACATTCTGGTTCAACAGTTGAAGTCGGAGGTTTACATACACTTTAGCCAAATACATTTAAACTCAGTTTTTCACAATTCCTGACATTTAATCCTGGTAAAAAATGCCTTTTTTTTTATTTAGGTCAGCTAGGATCACCACTTTATTTTAGGAATGTGAAATGCCTGAATAATTGTAGAGAGAATGATTTATTTCAGCTTTTATTTCTTTCATCACATTCCCAGTGGGTCAGAAGTTTACATACACTCAATTAGATGTTGCTTCGATATATCCACATAATTTTCCACCTCATGATGCCATCTATTTTGTGAAGTGCACTAGTCCTTTCTGCAGCAAAGCACCCCCACAACATGATGCTGCCACCCCCATGCTTCATGGTTGGGATGGTGTTCTACGGCTTGCAAGCCCACCCCTTTTTCCTCCAAACATAACGATGGTCATTATGGCCAAACAGTTCTATTTTTGTTTCATCAGACCAGAGGACATTTCTCCAAAAAGTCTGATCTTTGTCCCCATGTCCAGTTGCAAAACAGTTGCTTTTAATGGCGGTTTTGGAGCAGTGGCTTCTTACTTGCTGAGCGGCCTTTCAGGTTATGTCGATATAGGACTTGTTTTAATGTGGATATAGATACAGTTTTGTACCTGTTTCCTCCAGCATCTTCACAAGGTCCTTTGCTGGTGGTCTGGGATTGAATCACACTTTCTGGGATTGAATCACACCAAAGTACGTTCATCTTTAGGAGACAGAAAGCGTCTCCTTCCTGAGCGGTATGACGGCTGCGTGGTCCCATGGTGTTTATACTTGCGTACCATTGTTTGTACAGATGAACGTGGTTCCTTCAGGCGTTTGGAAATTGCTCCCAAGGATGAACCAGACTTGTGAAGGTCTACATTTTTCTTTCTGAGGTCTTGGCTGATTTCTTTTGATTTTCCCATGATGTCAAGCAAAGAGGCACTGAGTTTGAAGGTAGGCCTTGAAAAAACCTCCACAGGTACACCTCCAATTGACTCAAATGAAGCTTCTAAAGCCATCACATAATTTTCTGGAATTTGACTTGTGTCATGCACAAAGTAAATGTCTTAACTGACATGCCAAAACTATAGTTTGTTAACAAGACATTTGTGGAGTGGTTGAAAAACAAGTTTTAATGAGTCCAACCTAAGTGTATGTAAACTTCTGACTTCAACTGTATGTGTGTGTGTGTGTGTGTGTGCACCCATGCTGCAGCAGCCCCAGTTGCCCAGCTCTCTGCTGCCAGAGCTGTTTCCTGCTCAGAGCTGCTGCTCAGGCAGGATGCGCTCGTGCCACAGTGTGTTACCGAGCAACAGGCATCTCAGAGCAGGTCGCAGGGATGAACCTGAATGCACACACACACATACATGCAGTACATAGGCACCCATAGCATGCGCGCGCGCACACACACACACACACACACACACACACACACACACACACACACACTGCGGTCCTGTGGGTAAAGATTCTAGGATGTAGGGATTTTTAAATCAACTGTTGGAAGTCTCCCTGGTCGTTTGTATTTAGGTTCTGACAGAACTTTCACAAGGTCAACCTGACGACAGGATTTTTTGGGCCTGTCTTCATAGGGTAATACTACAACATCCTGTTGGGAGAACAGAAATCATCCTTGAACAAAGGGACAAAATCTTCCTTGAACACAGGCAGAAAATCCTCCTTTAAGACAGGCAGAAAATCCTCCTTGAACAAAGGGAGAAAATCTTCCTTGAACAAAGGGAGAAAACCTTCCTTGAACACAGGCAGAAAATCCTCCTTGAACAAAGGGAGAAAACCTTCCTTGAACACAGGCAGAAAATCCTCCTTTATCACAGAGAGAAAATCCTCCTTTAACACAGAGAGAAAACCTTCCTTGAACACAGGCAGAAAATCCTCCTTTAACACAGAGAGAAAATCCTCCTTTAACACAGAGAGAAAATCCTCCTTTAACACAAAGAGAAAATCCTCCTTGAATACAGGCGGAAAGTCCTCTTTTAACACAGGGAGGTGTTCAAGGAAGTTTTTCTCCCTTTGTTCAAGGAAGATTTTCTCCCTTTGTTCAAGGAGGATTTTCTCCCTTTGTTCAAGGAGGATTTTCTCCCTTTGTTCAAGGAGGATTTTCTCCCTTTGTTCAAGGAAGATTTTCTCCCTTTGTTCAAGGAATATTTTCTCCCTTTGTTCAAGGAGGATTTTCTCCCTTTGTTCAAGGAGGATTTTCTCCCTTTGTTCAAGGAGGAGTTTCTGCATGTGTTCAAGGAATATTTTCTGCATGTGTTATTAAAGGAGGAAATGGTGAAGTCATCCTCCCCTCCTGATATTCCCATCCGGAAGTTTGTCCATCCTGCAGGAGGAATGCTAATGAATTTCAGGAAGGAGGTGGGAAAACACAAATACACACACACACAACCGCATGGACACATATACACACGCAACCGCACACACACACAGGCCATGTCCGAAATCTGTCTGGCCTACTGAAACAACATACAGTGTACTAAAAGTACTAAATCAAATCAAATATTATTGGTCTCATACACAAATTTATCAGATGTAGCGAAATGCTAATGTTTCCAGCT
Source organism: Oncorhynchus kisutch (assembly GCF_002021735.2). Taxonomy (NCBI): domain Eukaryota; kingdom Metazoa; phylum Chordata; class Actinopteri; order Salmoniformes; family Salmonidae; genus Oncorhynchus; species Oncorhynchus kisutch. The sequence goes on from NC_034184.2 coordinate 12,322,755, forward strand.
CCAACAGTGCAGTAATATCTAGTAAAACACAACAATACACACAAATCCCCAAAATAAATAAAACATATCAGGATGAGCAATATATATGATGGTGTGTATAGACAATATGGACAGTTATATGAATAGAAAAGGTGTGTACAGCAGTAGTTACAGTTGAAGTCGGAGGTTTACATACACTTATGTAAACTTATTGAGTTATTGAAACTCGTTTTAAACGCGCTTCCTCCCGCCTGAGCAGCAGCTCTGAGCAGGAAACAGCTCTGGCAGCAAAGAGCTGGGCAACTGGGGCTGCTGCAGCATGGGTACACACACACACACACACACACACACACACACAGTTGAAGTCAGAAGTTTACATACACTTAGGTTGGACTCGTTAAAACTTGTTTTTCAACCACTCCACAAATTTCTTGTTAACAAACTTTAGTTTTGGCAAGTCGGTTAGGACATCTACTTTGTGAATGACACAAGTAATTTTTCCAACAATTGTTTACAGACAGTTTTTTTCACTTATAACTCACTGTATCACAATTCCAGTGGGTCAGTGTAACGGTTTTCTTCTGGTGAAAGAGAGGCGGACCAAAATGCAGCGTGGTGGTTATTCATGTTTAATTTATAAAGACACTATACATGAATAAACTAATAAAAACAATAAATGTGTGAAAACCTAAACAGCCCTATCTGGTGCAAAACACAGAGACAGGAACAATCACCCACAAAACCCAACACAAAACAGGCTACCTAAATATGGTTCCCAATCAGAGACAATGACTAACACATGCCTCTGATTGAGAACCATATCAGGCCAAACATAGAAATAGACAAACCAGACACACAACATAGAATGCCCACCCAGCTCACATCCTGACCAACACTAAAACAAGGAAAACACATACGAACGATGGTCAGAACGTGACAGAACCCCCCCCCCCCCCAAGGTGCGGACTCCGAACGCACAACCTAAACCTATAGGGGAGGGTCTGGGTGGGCATCTGTCCGCGGTGGCGGCTCTGGCGCTGGACGTGGACCCCACTCCATAATTGTCTTAGTCCACCTCCTTAGGGTCCCTTGAGTGGCGACCCTCGCCACTAACCTTGGCCTAGGAAACCTAACAACGGGCCCCACTGGACTGAGGGGCAGCTCCGGACTGAGGTAGCTCAGGACTGAGGGGAAGCTCAGGACTGAGGGGAAGCTCAGGACTGAGAGGAAGCTCAGGACTGAGAGGAAGCTCAGGACTGAGAGGAAGCTCAGGCAGGTTGATGGATCTAGCGGATCCTGGCTGGCTGGTGGTTCCGGCAGATCCTGGCTGACTGGCAGATCCTGGCTGACTGGCGGCTCTGGCAGATCCTGGCTAACTGGCGGATCCTGGCTGACTGGCGGATCCTGGCCGACTGGCAGATCCTGGCCGACTGGCAGTTCTGGCAGATCCTGGCTGACTGGCGGATCCTGGCTGACTGGCGGATCCTGGCTGACTGGCGGATCCTGGCTGACTGGCAGATCCTGGCTGACTGGCAGATCCTGGCCGACTGGCAGTTCTGGCGGATCCTGGCTGACTGGCGGATCCTGGCTGACTGGCGGATCCTGGCTGACTGGCAGATCCTGGCTGACTGGCAGATCCTGGCCGACTGGCGGCGCTGGCGGCTCCTGGCAGACTGGCGGCACTTGCGGCGCTGGGCAGACTGGCGGCACTGGCGGCGCTGGGCAGACTGGCGGCACTGGCGGCGCTGGGCAGACTGGCGGTGCTGGCGGCGCTGGGCAGACTGGCGGCACTGGCGGCGCTGGGCAGACAGGTAGCTCAGACGGCGCTGGGCAGACTGGCGACTCTGATGGCGCTGGGCAGACGGGAAGCTCCGGCAGCGCTGGGCAGACGGGTGGCTCAGGCGGCGCTGGGCAGACGGGAAGCTCCGGCAACGCTGGAGAGGAAGGCTCTGGCAGCGCTGGAGAGGCGAGGCGCACTATAGGCCTGATGCGTGGTGCTGGCACTGGTGGTACTGGGCCAAGGACACACGCACAGGAAGCCTGGTGCGGGGAGCTGCCACCGGAGGGCTGGTGTGTGGAGGTGGCACAGGATGGACCGGACCGTGAAGGCGTACTGGAGATCTTGAGAGCAGGGCTGGCACCAACCGCCCTGGCTGGATCTTCAGTCTAGCCCGGCAGATGTGAGGAGCTGAGATGTAGCGTACCGGGCTAAGCAAGTGTACTGGGGACACCGTGCGTTCCACCGCATAGCACGGTGCCTGACCAGTACCACGCCTGCCACGGTTAGCACTGCTAGGCGCACTGTAGCGCTGAGCTGGCACAGGACGTGCAAGGCTAGTGAGGTGCACAGGAGGCCTGGTGCGTGAGGCTGGCACCATCTTCACCAGCCGACTAGCACGCACCTCAGGACGAGTATGGAGAGCTGACCCAGGTGTCATCAAATCCTCGACACGCTCCGTCGGGCGAATTCCGTGTCTCATGCACCAACACAGCAACTCCCTCATATTTCTCTCCTCCAATCTCCCCATTTACTCCTTCACCGTCTCTGCTTCGCTCACCTCCAACACCGGCTCTGGTTTCCTCCTTGGCTCCTTACGATAAATAGGGGGAGTTGGCTCAGGTCTGAATCCTGACTCTGCCACACTCTCCCTGTGCCCCCCCCCAATACGTTTTTGGGGCTGACTCTCGGGCTTCTGTCCACGCCGCCGTGCTTGCTTCGCCAACCTCATTCTCCTGTAACCTTCCGCACACTGCTCCATCGAATCCCAGGCGGGCTCCGGCACTCTCCCTGGGTCGACCGCCCACCTGTCTATCTCCTCCCAAGTTGTGTAGTCCAGATTCTGCTCCCATGTCCCGAAATCCTGACCTCGCTGTTACTGTTCCTGCTGCCTCTGTTCCTTCTTCTGCTGCTGCTTTTGCTGTTGCCCGTTACCACGCCGCTTGGTCCTGTTGTGGTGGGTGATTCTGTAACGGTTTTCTTCTGGTGAAAGAGAGGTGGACCAAAATGCAGCGTGGTGGTTATTCATGTTTAATTTATAAAGACACAATACATGAATAAACTAACAAAAACAATAAATGTGCGAAAACCTAAACAGCCCTATCTGGTGCAAAACACAGAGACAGGAACAATCACCCACAAAACCCAACACAAAACAGACTACCTAAATATGGTTCCCAATCAGAGACAATGACTAACACCTGCCTCTGATTGAGAACCATATCAGGCCAAACATAGAAATAGACAAACCAGACACACAACATAGAATGCCCACCCAGCTCACATCCTGACCAACACTAAAACAAGGAAAACAAATACGAACGATGGTCAGAACGTGACAGTCAGAGGTTTACATACACTAAGTTGACAGTGCTTTGAAACAGCTTGGAACATTCCAGAAAATTATGTCATGGCTTTAGAGAACGCTGATAGGCTAATTGACATAATTTGAGTCAATTGGAGGTGTACCTGTGGATGTATTTAAAGGCCTATCTTCAAACTCAGTGCCTCTTTGCTTGACATCATGGGAAAATCAAAAGAAATCAGCAAAGATCTCAGAAAAAAATCCAAACACCTGAAGGTACCACGTTCATCAGTACAAACAATAGTACGCAAGTATAAACACCATGGGACCAAGCAGCCATCATACCGCTCAGGAAGGGGACGCCTTCTATCTCCTAGAGATTAACGTACTTTGGTGCCGAAAAGTGCAAATCAATCCCAGAACACCAGCAAAGGACCTTGTGAAGATGCTGGAGGAAACAGGTACAAAAGTATCTATATCCACAGTAAAATGAGTACTATATCGGCATAACCTGAAAGGCCGCTCAGCAAGGAAGAAGCCACTGCTCCAAAACCGCCATAAAAAAGCTAGACTACCGTTTGCAACTGCACATGGGGACAACGATCTGACTTTTTGGAGAAATGTCCTCTGGTCTGATGAAACAAAAATAGAACTGTTTGGCAGTAATGACCATCGTTATGTTCGGAGGAAAAAGGTGGAGGCTTGCAAGCTGAAGAACACCATCCCAACCGTGAAGCACGGGGGTGGCAGCATCATGTTGTGTGGGTGCTTTACTGTAGGAGGGACTGGTGCACTTCACAAAATAGATGGCATCATGAGGGTGGAAAATTATGTGCATATATTGAAGCAACATCTCAAGACATCAGTCAGGAAGTTAAAGCTTGGTCGCAAATGGGTCTTCCAAATGGATAATTACCCCAAGCATACTTCCAAAGTTGTGGCATAATGGCTTAAAAACAACAAAGCCCTGACCTCAATCCTATAGAAAATTTGTCGGCAGAACTGAAAAAGTGTGTGCGATCAAGGAGGCCTACAAACCAGATTCAGTTACACCTGCTCTGTCAGGAGGAATGGACCAAAATTTCACATTCTTAAAATAAAGTGATGATCCTAACTGACCTAAGACTGGGAATTGTACTAGGATTAAATGTCAGGAATTGTGTAAAACTGAGTTTAAATATATTTGGCTAAGGTGTATGTAAACTTCCGACTTCAAATGTACATATGAAGTGGGTAAAACAGTATGTAAACATTACTAAAGTGACCTGTGTTCAATGACTCTGTATAGCGGGCAGCAGTCTCTACAGTACCGGTGACTAAGGTTTAGGACAGGGTACTGGGTGGAGACGAGCTAGCGGTGACTGTTTAACAGTCTGATGGCCTGAAGATAGAAGCTGGGTATCAGTCTCTCGTTCCCAGCTTTGATGCACCTGTACTGTCTCTGCCTTCTAAATGGTAGTGAGGTTAACAGGCCTTGGCTTGTGTAGCAGAGGTTTTTGATGATCTTCTTGGCCTTCCTCTGACACCGGGTGCTGTAGATGTCCTGGGGGTAGTGTGCCGCTGACCACACCACCCACTGGAGAGTCCTGTGTTTGCAGACGGTGCAATTGCTGTACGAGACGGTGATACATCCTGGCAGGATGCTCTCAATGGTGCATTTATTAGTTTGTGATGGACTTAGGGGCTATTTAGAATGTAGTCTGCTATTTAGTAAACATTTATGCAGTAAGCAAAAAATATTTACATGCTACAATGCGCTTGTTACCCGCCATTTGTGCATTTTTGTAGAACTCGTCCCATATTCTGATTATCAGCTGTTGTCAATCAGAGTGTGAAAAGACAATTATTTTCCTCAATAGTGTAATAGTAATGTACTGTTAAACCATAGTTTCTTTGAAATTTACATTAACATACTATACCTTTTTTACAGTAAGTTACAGGTTGGCTGCCAGTAAGTTACCGTAAAAACCACAGGATTTAAAAAAAAACTGTTTACTTGATGAAAAGCCAAAATGTGTTTGACATCTCGCATACCCAAAAAGCCTAGTATTTGGAATGCAAGTATGGGTATTTGGACACAGCCACTGTTTTAGATACAATCTCTATGTTACAGTGCAGGCAGGATAGTGTCATGCTACAGAGAATTTTGAGATAATCTCTGGTTGATGTTAACTTCGGGATCGGTGTCCTGTCCACGGGACGGTTAAGCTAACATAGGTTAATGTGATTAGCATGAGGTTGTAAGTAACAAGAAAATGTCCCAGGACATAGACATATCTGATATTGGCAGAAAGCTTACATTCTTGTTAATCTAACTGCACTGTTCAATATACAGTAGCTATTACAGTGAAAGAATACTATGGTATTGTTTAAGGAGAGTGCATCATTTTGAACATGAAAAATGATTAATAAACAAATTAGGCACATTTGGGCAGTCTTGATACAAACTTGGAACATAAATGCAATGGTTCATTGGATGAGTCTAAAACTTTGCACCTGTACTGCTGCCATCTAGTGGCCAAAATCTAAATCGCACCTGGGCTGGACTAATACATTATGTCCTTTCTCATGCATTTCAAAGATGATGGTACAAAAAAAATACAAAAGAACGGTTGTTTTTTTCTTTGTATTATCTTTTACCAGATCTATTGTGTTATATTCTCCTACATTCCTTTCACATTTCCACAAACTTCAAAGTGTTTTCCTTTCAAATGGTATGAATATGCATATCCTTGCTTCAGGGCCTGAGCTACAAAGCAGTTAGATTTGGGTATGTCATTTTAGTCAAAACTGAAAAAAGGCTCTTTATGCCATGACCATGTTTTCTCTCTCAGAAACATTCTCTGACACCTGCTCCAGAAGCTGTCATGCACCAATGAGGACAGGCCTGTAGAGCCATATTAAAACACATGTTATTCTAAACAAGCAGATGTTTGTTTTCCCGATGACTCAAACAGATTTTGTTGACTTGGATCAAGTCCCTGATTTGCCTCTGTTCCTTTCTTTCTTTATTTCAACCATTCTATCCATTAATAAGGAAGTAACTTATTAATGCGTGTGACTTAATGCCAGAAAAAAATACGTATTTCTCCCTGGAACTCTAGATTTACAGTGTACCATCATCCCACTCTTACTTCATTGTTGATGCAGGGTACTGATCCCACATCTGTTGTTGCCAGGGTTACAATGCATGTGCTGAAGCTAGACCCACTTGTTAGTTGTTGCCTATAGCTAGTATGGCCTCATCAACCTGAGTTGGGGTGATAATTATTGTCTTTTGAATTATAAAAATGTTGTTAAAAACAACGTTTCAGGGATCGTCTAAGCTCAGACAATGAGCTGCATCACTGATTTTGATTGTTCAGTAACTCTATCATATTCCAACCACACACCACACATTTGCTAGTAGACGATCTCTCTCTCCTCCTCTTCCTAAAGCCACCTGGCTCTCCAAGATCCTCTCTTGATTTACACAAAAACCTAAGGCACAGAAGAAGAAGCTTCAGCTTACAGATGTATCCTTGTCCAGGCTGTCATTCTTCAGCTTACAGATGTATCCCTGTCCAGGCTGTCATTCTTCAGCTTACAGATGTATCCCTGTTCAGGCTGTCATTCTTCAGCTTACAGATGTATCCCTGTCCAGGCTGTCATTCTTCAGCTTACAGATGTATCCCTGTCCAGGCTGTCATTCTTCAGCTTACAGATGTATCCCTGTCCAGGCTGTCATTCTTCAGCTTACAGATGTATCTCTGTCCAGGCTGTCATTCTTCAGTTTACAGATGTATCCCTGTCTAGGCTGTCATTCTTCAGCTTACAGATGTATCCCTGTCCAGGCTGTCATTCTTTGCCACACTTTTCCAGTTGAGTGAGCCACACAGTGATTGGTGATCAGGTGAATAGATCAAATGCGGTCTTCTGCTCTCAGGTGTTATTAGACAGAAATAGAAACCCAGAGACAAATGAGGTGTTCTACTTGTTCTATGGTGTGGTGTTATTGTTCTGTGGTGTGGTTCAAATAGACAGAAACAGGACCTATAGACAGAACAGGACACATGAAGTGGGTAGGAGGGAGAAGAGAGCCCACCTGGATAGGGGTTTTATGGTGAGGTAGAATAAAGGGGTGACAGGGTAGCCTAGTGGTTAGAGTGTTGGACTAGGAACCTGAAGTTTGCAAGTTCAAACCCCTGAGCTGGTGAGGTACAAATATGTCGTTCTGCTCCTGAACAGGCAGTTAACCCACTGTTCCTAGGCTGTCATTGAAAATAAGAACTTGTTCTTAACTGACTTGCCTAGTTAAATAAAGGTAATATTAAAATATCAATAAAAAAAAAGGTAGAATAAAGCATGCTCTCACAACTACAGGAACCATATGGCTCACTCTGGTAGAACATACATACATAGATAGATAGATAGCCTAACACTGTGTTTAGGTTTTCATACTTCATCATAAAGAAGACGCCCGCGCGCCTGCTATAGCGCGGGAAACACCGGTCGGCGGTGACGTGTGACAACGCTCTGTTTTCTCTGCCCTCTCCAGCACAGCACAGTCAACCTCGCGTGGGCGTTCCCGCTACCCAGCAACGAAACTGAAGTACAGACGGACTGAAGCTGAAGCTCTCTGCCGAACGAGCCAAAACGAGACTGGAACAGACAGCGGTGGGAGAGTGTCTCTAGAACGGGAGGCAAGAAGATAACACTGTTTCCCGCAGTTTCAGCATCTTTTCGCGATGTTGTGAGTGAGATCTTCAGAGTCCCCCCTTCCGGATGCAGTTTTAGAAGTGATTTCTTTATTTCTTTAATCTGTCTGTTGTATGACTGGGTTATGAAGTGATTTGACTACCACGGTATATTGGTCATTGGAGTGCCACCAATAGGGTGGATCGAGCTGTTAAGGACCGGAGCATTTTCAGTAAGGTAAGGTGTTCTGGCAATTAACCCCTAAAGGGTAATTACGAGACCATTCTTTGAAAGTGTACTGTAAAAGATTGCGGAAAAAATTAAAACTAGAATTAAACAAACACATCATCTACTTGGCACACTAACATGAATTCAACGTGAAATCAACAAACTATTTCAAAATGTAATTGGATTTAGGTTAAACGTTGGGTGAAAAAATGGCACATTCCCTTACACGTTGAATCTACGTCATCACGTATAATTTTTGGTTGAATTTACGTGGAAATAACGTTGATTCAAGCAGTTTTTGGCCAGTTGACAACATCCATCTATATTATCTATGCACATTGTAGGCTATTCGATATAAAATAAGTTTTGAAGATTGAGAGAGGATTGCATTTGGCCTTAATCCAACTCACTTAATTTTCCAATGTTTCAAAACATGATTTCGACTGTATAGCCCACGGTGACAAACCGATAGTAAATACATCCAGGATGCTGTAGCCTAGGCATATTTGCTTTCTATTTCAAAGCACATGCATGACATTTACTCCGGCTTCTCAACACGCATGACATCGGGACAAGTTTCTGTCTACTGCACGCACGCACACGCGCGCGCGCGCACACACACAGGGTGGGCTCTCAACACTTGCCTGAGGGAAGTCAAGTATGATCTCATGTATTTGTTTTGAGTCTTGTGAGGTGGGAAAGGACAAAGTGATGTCCTTATGCTTTACCAGTACTGTCACATCTCTATTCAAGATGACTAAATGTCTGATGTAGTGTTTTGGACATCGAGATAATTGGATTATGATTTGGGAAACACCACCAATACCATTTCGGAATCCAATTTTTTTTTACCTCGTGAATTGAGATTAGATGACAGTCACTGTGTGTGGTTGTGTGTGGATTTATGAGATCAACAACACCAGACAAACAGAATCTGGTCATTACATTTCAGACTGTATCATGCCAACTCTACAGATGTACAATCTTAATTTGACCACTTGCAGAGTATTTTCCTGCACACAGCAGGAAATGTAAACTTGTAGTGTATTTGAGTCTTAAAAAGGCTTCTGAAGTTTGTAATTTCAGACTTTATTTGCCCTAATGAAAAATGTATCAAACCTTACAAAAATGTCCATTAATCATAATCTATATAATAATTCACATTTCCTGTTGCTGCATTCTGGCACTGTGGGAGCCAATCGTCTCTCACTCTCTTTCTCTCTCTCTCAATTAAATAAAATTTAAAGGGCTTTATTGGCATGCAAAACATATGTTTACATTTCTAAAGCAAGTGAAATAGATAATAAACAAAAGAAACAATAAAACATGTACAGTAAACATTACACTTACAAAAGTTTCAAAGGAATTGAGACATTTCAAATGTCATTATGTATATATACAGTGTTATAACGATGTGCAAAAAAAGTACAAAAGGGAAAATAAATCAACATAAATATGGGTTGTATTTACATGGTGTTTGTTCTTCACTGACCCATAGCCTTGAGTGTTTGTTTGGTTTCCTGTCTGAGAAGAAGTTACTTCTGTTGACTGAAGGCTTCTCTGTAGAAGTCATGTTAACAGTAGATGTTGTTATGGTTCTGAATCAGACTGAACAATCTGAATCATTTGGTCCCACACACTAACTAGCATTCATGGTGTATCACACTATGGTGTTACATAGTGTTTTACAATATGGATACATTGCTTATAACAATGATGTTCCTCTATATAAAGAGAGACATCCCAAACCCATTTGAGACATCCCAGTAGTTTGGAATCAGAGGTATGCAGAGTGTGAAAGCATGTTGTTCATTATCCTACAAAGAAAGAAAGAAAGAAAGAAAGAGAGAGAGAGAAAGAAAGAAATAAAGAAATAAAGGAGAGTAGATATCCAGACATCTACCTAACCATTTCCTGGCTCTGTTTAAAACTTAGTAGTGTGTGTCCCCTTTTTTCCCTCCATTGTCAACTACAGTCCTCCTACACACACACACACACACACACACACACACACACACACACACACACACACACACACACACACACACACACACACACACACACACACACACACACACACACACACACACACACACACACACACACACACACACCTGGCAGCCATCGAACGCTCCAAGGAGTGTCTGGGCATACTTTGTGCTCGGCACAGTAAGTAGTGAATCAAATCAGCAGTAAACTTATTTGTCAGGTTTATATCAAGGCTAGTGCTGTTGTGCTATCCTGACCCGTCACTTGCAAAGCTGCTGCTGTAATTTGTTATGAGTGCTAATTAGGCATTTAATTTATTTTGTGTTTTGTGAACAGCACACAAACTTGATATCGTGTCTTATGAGCCCATACTGTCTGGGCACCAATTTGTGCACGACACGGAAATAAGATAAATCAATCAATCGGAAGTAGTTGTCGTCGTCGTGCAGTAAAATAACAATAGTGAGACTGTATACAGGGGGGTACCGGTACAGAGTCAATGTGCTGGGGCACCGGTTAGTTGAGGTAATATGTACATGTATTTGTATTTATTATGGATCCCCATTGCAGCAGCTACTCTTCCTGGGGTCCAGCAAAATTAAGGCAGTTTATAGAATTTTAAAAACATTGTAATACATTCACAGATGTCACAACACAGTATGTGCCCTCAGGCCCCAGTACTAAATCCATGTGTATGTATAGTGCCTATGTTATCGTGTGTGTGTGTGTGTGTATACACATTTGTCTGTGCCAAGGTTTGTGTTGCTTCACAGTCCCCGCTGTTCCATAAGGTGTTTTTGAATCTGTTTTTTAAATCAAATTTTACTGCTGGCATGAGTTACTTGATGTGAGTTCCATTTAGTCATGGCTCTATGTAGTACTGTGTGCCTCCCATAGTCTGTTCTGGACTTGGGGACTGTGAAGAGACCTCTTGTGGCATGCCGTGTGGAGTATGCATGGGTGTCCGAGCTGTGTGCCAGTAGTTTAGACAGACAGCTCGGTGTAGCTCGGTGCATTCAACATGTTGAAAACCTAGGTAGAGTTATTAAAGTGACTATACATAGATGATAACAACAGAGAGTAGCAGCGGTGTAAAAGTGGGGGGGCAAAGCAAATAGTCTGGGTAGCCATTTGATGCAAATGATCCAGATATGACGGCTGGTTACACAAAGAGAGGGGATTGGGTTTGAGTGAAGGAGCGGGAAGACTGAGGAAAAAAAAGGTTTTGTGTCTCTATCGGGCCGTAGGCAGCTATGCTATCGTAAATACAGTATCTTATGCATTCTCAATAACCGCCCATTTGGAAAAGGAAAATGCAATAAATATTTACTCTGAGCTGCGCTTCGGTAGATTGGTCGTAGATAGAAGGCCGGGTTGTCCAGCATGGATCTCTTGTCCTCTGAAGAATGTCTAGTGGTGAACTGGAGCGTGGTAGAATGGATACTCTGTCCATCCTCTCCTAACCCACGTTTACAGTTGCTGCGGCTAACTCAATCGGCTAGGAAGTATCACTTCTTTAGTGAATAAGAGTTCAAAGTTCATACCACGTTGCCATGCTATATGCTCATGCGATATTCTGGCTGGTATAGTCGAATTCATCCTTCCGGCGTGTTGATCGTCATCTTCACGTTGAAATTCGATGCTAATTTCGTTAGGTTCTTGTAGTTCAACCAGAGCTCATGATGAGGTTGGCTTAGTTCTGTAGGTGATCTTGTCCTTTTAACGCAGGGACCACAAGTCCTCACGTCCTTGGACCAGAAAGTTAGATTTTTTTCAACAGGCTTATATCGTGGTGAAGAGAAGGGCGTGTTTCATAGTTTACACCCAATGTCTGTTCACTTGGGCGGGGCCTCTGAGTGAGCAGAGTTTACTCTATGACAAACCGTTCTCTCATTAAGAAGCTAAAATTACATTTAATATTTTCACAAATAGTTTCATATTTAAACAATTAAATTGCACAACAATTCCATGTGAATCTGATAACTAGAATGTGTAGATTTTCCAAGATACAGTTTATGTCATACTCTCATTAGTAGTAATGTCTCAGACAACAACTGATCTGAGATCATATTCATTAAGTACCAACGCATTTGTTCAACTGGTTGGATTACCGAAATATGGTTCCGTCTTCCACCTTTTGATGTTACCAGACTCTCTATGTTACAAATGCATTACAAGAGTCAACTCTATAAAGTAGAGAGAGAGAAAAGGGGAAAGGTATTTATGGGGGTCATAAACCTCCCCCAACAGGCCAACGTCATGACAACGGTGATCCGGGATGTGATCTGAGGTGATCCGGGATATGATCTAAAATGATCCTCTGATGATGATGAACTGGGATGGGATCTGGTAATGGAGGCTGGGTTTCTGTATTGATAGGGGAAACAGCAGTGGGAGAGCCAGAATGGATATTTAGGGAGATTGCGGTAGGTTGAGGGGAGGGAATATTTTGGCTAAGATGTAGATTTAGCAGAGAGACAATATGTAAATGTAGGTGTGGAATGGATGCTAGAATCCCCATAAATCTCTCCAAATATGACTGGATGAATGGAAAATTCTTTACCAAAGTCTAGTCCCATCTTTCATTAATGTAAATGAACATGGATGATGTCAGTGCTGTCACAAAGGCCAGAGTTCTCCATGGGGACTCCAGACTGAGTGCTCCATTTCAAAGCAGCCACAATTATGACATTCTTCATTCTTCTCTCTAAATAGTATTTTCAGTGTCGCTTTTCTCCCTCTCCCTCTTTTTTCCAATGCAGCATCTGTGTGCAATTACCATTAGGGTGTTTTATCCAGTGCGAGCCAACAGAGGAAGCTGTTATGTCTAAGTCACAGAATGTGGATTGTCCATAAGGAGCTCTATTCATCAAAGCAGACTAAAGCCTCCCACATTGACTGATTGTGACAATGGTCTTCACTTCCACCAGCTAGCTGAGACAAAGGAGTCTTCAATAAAGAGATTAACTCTCTCTCGCTCTCCCTGTCTGTCTCTCGCTCTCCCTGTCTGTCTCTCGCTCTCCCTGTCTGTCTCTCACTCTCTATCTGTCTCTCGCTCTCTGTCTGTCTCTCGCTCTCTGTCTGTCTCTCGCTCTCTCTGTGTCTCTCGCTCTCTCTCTGTGTCACTCTCTCTGTGTCTCTATCTCTGTGTCTCTCTCTCTCTGTGTTTCTGTCTTTCTCTCTGTGTCTCTGTCTCTCTCTCTGTGTTTCCCTGTCTGTCTGTCTCTCTGTCTCTGTCTCTCGCTCTCTCTCTGTGTCTCTCGCTCTCTCTCTCTGTGTGTCTCTCTCTATGTGTCTCTCTCTGTGTCTCTCTCTGTGTCTCTCTCTCTCTGTGTGTGTCTCTCTCTCTCTCTATCTCTCTCTGTGTCTCTGTCTCTCTCTCTGTGTTTCTCTGTCTCTCCATTTCATGGGAAACATGTTTACATTGCCAAAGCAAATTAAATAGATAATAAACAAAAGTGAAATAAACAAAAAATGAACAGCAAACATTACACTCACAAAAGTTCAAAAATAATTAAGTAAAATAATATTATGTCTATATCCAGTGTTGTAATGATGTATAAATAGTTAAAGTACAAAAGGTAAAATAAATTAATATAGGTTGTATTTACAATGGTGTTTGTTCTTCACTGGTTGCCCTTTTCTTGTGGCAACACGTCACAAATATTGCTGCTGTGATGGCACACTGTGGTATTTTACCCAATAGATATGAGAGTTTATCAAAATTGTATTTGTTTTCAAATTCTTTGTGGGTCTGTGTAATCTGAGGGAAATATGTGTCCCTCATATGGTCATACATTTGGCAGGAGGTTAAGGAAGTGCAGCTCAGTTTCCACCTCATTTTATGAGTAGTGTGCACATAGCCTGTTCTCTTGAAAGCCAGGTCTGCCTTCATAGGCCTTTCTCAATAATAAGGCTATGCTCACTGAGTCTGTACATACTCAAAGATATCCTTAATTTTGGGTCAGTCACAGTGGTCAGGTATTCTGCCACTGTGTACTCTCTGTTTAGGGCCAAATAGCATTCTAGTTTGCTTTGATTTTTGTAAATTCTTTCCAATGTGTCAAGTAATTATCTTTTTGTTTTCTTATGATTTGGTTGTGTCTAATTGTGTTGCTGTTCTGTGGCATCTGTTTGTGTTTGTGAATAGAGCCCCAGGACCAGCTTGCTTAGGGGACTCTTCTCCAGGTTCATCTCTCTGTAGGTGATGGCTTTGTTATGGAAGGTTTGGGAATCGCTTCCTTTTAGGTGATTGTAAAATTTAACGGCTCTTTTCTGGATTTTGATAATTAGTGGGTATCGGCCTAATTCTGCTCTGTATGCATAATTTGATGTTTAACGTTGTACACGGAGGACATTTTTGCAGAATTCTACATGCAGAGTCTCAATTTGGTGTTTGTCCCATTTGGTGAATTCTTGGTTGTTGAGCAGACCCCGGACGTCACAACCACAAAGGGCAATGTTTAGTTCGAGGTATGTGTAGTTTTTTGTGTGCTCTAGGGAAATGGTGTCTAGATGTGTATTTGTGGTCCTGGTGACTGGACCTTTTGAACACCATTATTTTGGTCTTACTGAGATTTACTGTCAGGTCCCAGGTCTGTCAGGGCGCAGGTCTGTCAGGGCCCAGGTCTCTCAGGGCCCAGGTCTGTCAGGGCCCAGGTCTGTCAGAGCCCAGTTCTGTCAGGGCCCAGTTCTGTCAGGGCCCAGGTCTGTCAGGGCCCAGGTCTGACAGAATCTGTGAAGAAGATCTAGGTGCTGCTGTAGGCCCTCCTTGGTTGGGGACAGAAGCACCAGATCATCAGCAAACAGTAGACATTTAACTTCAGATTCTATTAGGGTGAGGCCGGGTACTGCGGACTGTTCTAGTGCCCTCGCTAATTCGTTGATATATGTTGAAGAGGGTGGGGCTTAAGCTGCATCCCTGTCTCACCCCACGGCCATGTGGAAAGAAATGTGTGTTTTTGCCAATTTTACCACACACTTGTTGTTTATGTACATGGATTTTATAATGTCGTATGTTTTTCCCCCAACACCACTTTCCATCAATTTGTATAGCAGACCCTCATGTCAATTTGAGTCAAAGGCTTTTTTGAAATCAACAAAGCATGAGAAGACTTTGCCTTTGTTTTGGTTTGTTTGTTTGTCAATTAGGGCGTGCAGGGTGAATACGTGGTCTGTTGTACGGTAATTTTGTGAAAAGGCCATTTGACATTTGCTCAGTACATTGTTTTCGCTGAGGAAATGTACGAGTCTGTTGTTAATGATAATGCAGAGGATTTTCCCAAGGTTGCTGTCTCACGGTAGTTATTGGGGTCAAATTTGCCTCCACTGATGTGGATTGGGATGATCAGTCCTTGGTTCCAAATATTGGGGAAGATGCCAGAGCTGAGGATGATAGAGTTTAAGTTTAGCCAATTGGAATTTGTGGTCTGTATATTTTATAATTTAATTTAGGATAACATCAACCCCACATGCCTTTTGGGTTGGAGGGTTTGTATTTTGTCCTGTAGTTCATTCAATGTAATTGGAGAATAAAGTGGGTTGTGGTAGTCTTTAATAGTTGATTCTAAGATTTGTATTAGATCATATATATGGTTTTGAAGTTTGTCATAGAGCCAAACAGATTGGAGAAGTGGTTTATCTACTGTATACATCTCCATTTTGGATAGATACATTGTCTTGTTGTTTGTTTAGTGTTTTCCAATTTTCCCAGAAGTGGTTAGTCTTTGGATTCTTCAATTACATGGAGCTTATTTCTGATGTGCTGTTCCTTTTTTTCCCACATTGTATTTCTGTTTTGTTTTAGTGATTCACCATAGTGAAGGTGTAGGCTCAAGTTTTCTGGGTCTCTGCTTTTGGTTGGATAGGTTTCTCAATTTCTTTCTTAGGTTTTGGCATTCTTCATCAAAACAATTTGTCTGTCCTTCTCGCTGTTAATAGCTATGGGGCTGTGTCATCTAAATATCTGTCATCTGTCCATCCCCAGCAGACTTCAGAAAGCCATTGGTGCCACAATGACAGAGTACAGGCTAAATATCCATAGCATACATTGACATTACATTTTCCCACAAAACATAAAGTGACATTGGAATGGCCTGGTGAATGTCTGTGGTGGAGTTTTTGGAGTTTATTAATTGATATGTGTAGCCCATGTATCTGATGCTGTATGGACAAAGAACATGTATGCCATGGTACATGGGCTACATATAGTAAGACAGGGGGCGCTGTTTCTCTCGCTCAGATGCTTTCTCCGGCAAGATAACTGTAGTTAATTGCAAAAAAAAATATATGAAAACATTAGAATGACAAACAAAATAAATATGTAGGCTATAGCAGCCTATAGCTGGGTAAATTATGTTTTTTATCGCTCTCTGGCGGTGGCGCGAATTATGAACAACTGTAGGCATGTGTGCAGAGGCCGGTCGGTCAAAGGCTTGAGGGCCAAATCCCACCGAACAACAACAGCCACAGACAGAAAACCAGGGATGGTTTAAACAGCTGTCCTCAAAACACGTTGTTATGGACTTGGGACTCATGTACGACACATTTCAACTCGCGCTACTTTCCGAGTGCTTAGCTTACAGAAACATACCACCGGTATAGCATATACAAATAAACAGATCCACCTTATGAACCTCATCACACCAACGAGATCTGGGATCCAAATTCACCGCGTGTCTGCCTTGATGTACATAACTCCACGGACCCCCTCTAACTCCACGGACCCCCTCTAACTCCACGGACCCCCTCTAACTCCACAGACCCCTCTAACTCCACGGACCCCCTCTAACTCCACGGACTCCCTCTAACTCCACGGACTCCCTCTGGAACCCAGAACGACATGTCTCCACTTGGTTACGCTGCTGCCCTTTCAGCACCATGATTCAAAGGGCGCTCAAGTTCAATTAACCCCCACTAAGTGCTGTTGCCTACTCCTAATAATCCTACTCATCACATTATTATTGTTATTACAAATAGAAAGGTGCTTGTTTAGTAAAGTTTGATCAAAGCTGAATCAAATATCTCGCAAGACCACATAATGATTCATTAGTATTTTACATAACAGAACTGAATATAGTACCATATACTTTAGCATAGTAGGCCTACAGTATGTTACACCAAAAACACATCTTCCTCATCTGGCTGAATAGTCACAATTATTTCCTCATGCAGCCAAAACTCAATAGTGCAATCAATCCACTAGACAGATTATATGCTTTGATGGAAAGTATGCATAGAAGAAAGGTTAATAGTTTGTTAACACCGTCTGTTTTAATTCGCTCAACAGTAATTCAAGAAGAACTAAATGCATATTCCCATGAATCTGATTGACATCAAATGATTGGCATGCAGTTTGGACATTTATTTCACCGGTAAAATGTGAAGAATTATCATTCACTATTGACAGTGATGACAGCCTATTTTGAAATGAGGTATGCCTAACTTGGTGTTTGAGGGTATTAAAAATAGAACATGTTCTTGAGACAATATGTTTGGGCATAGGCAGACGTTGTGATTGGAGGATGCATTTTATGCATAGACATATTCTACAATGATATTCAATAGGCTTCATCTGTCGGTACAAACTTTGATTGAGAAATGATGACGTCATACTTTTTATTTGTTGCTCTTCCTCACCTAAAAAAAGAGCACTACTCCACTGGAATTGAAGGACATTTGGTGAGTGCTGTTCGGATGCTTGGATTATTGTGGACAAAAGTACGAAGGTAACCTACTTTTTGAAGTGATTTGTTTGACAATCAGATAAAAATATCATGACTGGTTGTTTTCATGCCACATTAAAAGGTTACACATTTTTACAGTTAAATGAAATGTCTTTACTAGAAAACCCATTTAAAAAACACATAGGAAGTCCCGTGAACAACATGTGCCCCCCTATGGAAATCAAATGCCCGTCCAACTGGCCAAGTCTCCTCCAGTCTCTGCATATTAGTCAAGCACTATCCACTGGGTATCAGTATCAAAACCAACGCTGTGAATGGGAGCAGATTTACTGCCATTATAACTGTAATTTACAGGGTAACATGAGGTCAGTAGACAGACCAGGGAGCAGTCGGAGTTCATTTGAACCATGGCATATTATACAGGGTAACATGAGGGCAGTAGACAGACCAGGGAGCAGTCGGAGTTCATTTGGACCATGGCATATTATACAGGGTAACAGGTCTGTGGAGTTGTGTCTCTGGCAGGCTTGGGTGTGAGTTCAAGTTGGATCCTTCCTGCTGCATCATAGAGAACCAAAGTAATGTAAGATTATAATTGATTCTCACCTTCATTAGTCAGTGGGCTCCATGAAGCTTATAGCTGCTTAGAGGCAGTGCTTTCAGTGGATGTGTACCCCTACGAAGCTGTAGCTAATGCCTCATAATTCCCTCTTTGCTAATGGGTACTATGGGCTGTTACCTGCTCTGACTCTATTCATATTACCAGTGTCATTCTGATATGCAAACAGCTCTCCGAGGTCCATTCCGAAATGGAATGAAACAGAATTGGAATATCAGCTCACATTCTATTCAGAGCTGGTTCCACACTGTCTTTACGGAATTTGGATGCAATTTTGTTGCCAGATGATGGGATGGTTGGCTTGAGACTGTGATATGTGAATCCACATCACAGTAGTGCACTATATGGAAAAGGGTGCCATGCATTTGAGACCTTAATCTGCAGACTGACTGCAGTCGGTAGTTGTGACAGTGTAATAGTGTTAATGTTCCCAGGCAGTTTGTGCCAGTTGGGGAGGAGACACTCAGACTTCTACTGCCTCTCTACTCTCCCCTGGGAGCGCTTTATGGCAGGTCTGTCCATTTCCCCCCTGCCTCTCTACTCTCCCCTGAGAGAGCTTTATGGCAGGTCTGTCCATTTCCCCCTGCCTCTCTCTCTTTTTCCCTTTCATTCTGGATCTCTGTCATCAACTCACTGTTTAAAAATGACAAACTGACAGACGGGAAGATCTGCCTTCTGCCCAGGCTTTTGAACTCACCTGGCATGATATATATATTTTTTTTTCAGGGTTTCCTGGCAGTCAAATATGCCATAATGAACTGTTGAAACTTCAGTGAGTTTTCCATATAGGATTTTTCCAATTCATTTTAATATAATTTGTCATTTACATAATTTACGAGATATAAGCTTAGCTTGCAAATTGAGAGAATACTACATCTATAAGATACAGGTAACTGCAAAAATTCATGAAACACCAACATAAAGTGTCTTAATTGGGCAATGGGCCACCACGAGCCAGAACAGTTTCAATGCACCTTGCCATGGATTCTCCAATTTCTGGAACTCTATTGGAGGGATGCGACACCATTCTTTTGCAATAAACTGCATCATCTCCTGAGTGGTGCAATGGTCTAAGGCACTTCACCGCAGTGCTAGCTTTGCCACTAGAGATCCTGGTTCATGTCCAGGCTATGTCCCAGTCGACTGCGGCTGGGAGACCCATGGAGTGGCACACATTTGGCCCCGGGTTAGGGCAGGGATGTTGTTGTACACTAGTGACTCCTGTGGCATGCTAGGTGCAATACATGTTGACACAGTCGCCAGGTGTATGGTGTTTCCTCCGATACATTGTTGCGGCTGGTTTCCAAGTTAAGCGGGCATTCTGTCAAGAACCAGTGTGACTTGGCTGGGTTGTGTTTTGGAGGACGAATGGCTCTTGACCTTTGCCTCTCCCGAGTCCGTACAGGAGTTGTAACGATGGGTCAATTCGATACCACGAAAAAGCGCAAAAAAAAATGTGTAGAATTCTTTTGGGGGGAAATTCTATCATTTGGGGTTTTGTTGATGGTGGTGTAAAACGCTGTCTCAGGCACCGTTACAGAATCTCCTATAAGTGTTCAATTGGTTTTTTGATCTGGTGAATAAGACGAAATCTGGTTTACATCGTTTTCATGCTCATCAAACCATTCAGTGACCATTTGTGCCCAGTGGATGGGGGAATTGTCATCCTATGGGGCATAGCCATGGTAGCCACAATAATGGCCTGCCCAGTATTTATATAAATTACCAATATCTCTCTCATCATCATTTTTATATTTTTTATTTCACCTTTATTTAACCAGGTAGGCTAGTTGAGAACAAGTTCTCATTTGCAACTGCGACCTGGCAATCATCACTCAATGCCTAGGCCTACCTCCACTGTATTCACATCCTACCATATCTTTGTCTGTACATTATGCCTTGAGTCTATTCTATCGCACCCAGAAACCTGCTCCTTTTACTCTCTGTTCCAGACTTACTAGACGACTAGTTCTTATAGCTTTTGGCCGTACCCTTATCCTACTCCTCTTCTGTTCCTCTGATGATGTAGAGGTTAATCCAGGCCCTGCAGTGCCTAGCTCCACTTCTGTAACCATAATCCTTGGTTTCATGCATGTTAACATTAGAAGCCTCCTCCCTAAGTTTGTTTTATTCACAGCTTTAGCACACTCTGCCAACCCAGATGTCCTAGCCGTGTCTGAATCCTGGCTTAGGAAGACCACCAAAACACTGAAATTTCCATCCCTAACTATAACATTTTACTACAAGATAGAACTGCCAAGGGGGTGGTGTTGCAATCTACTGCAGAGATAGCCTGCAGAGTTCTGTCACACAATCCAGGTCTGTACCTAAACAATTCCAGCTTCTACTTTTAAAAATCCAGCTTTTCAGAAACAAGTCTCTCACTGTTGCCGCTTGCTATAGACCACCCTCTGCCCCCAGCTGTACTCTGGATACCATATGTGAACTGATTGCCCCCCATCTCTCTTCAGAGCTTGTGCTGCTAGGTGACCTAAAATGGGATATGCTTAACACCCCGAACATCCTACAATCTAAGCTTGATGCCCTCAATCTCACACAAATTATCAATGAACCTACCATGTACAACCCCAAAGCTGTAAACACTGGCACCCTCATAGATATCATCCTAACCAACTTTGCCTCCAAATACACCTCTGCTGTTTTCAACCAAGATCTCAGCATTCACTGCCTCATGCCTGCATCCGTAATGGGTCAGCGGTCAAACGACCACCCCTCATCACTGTCAAACGCTCCCTAAAACACTTCAGTGAGCAGGCCTTTCTAATCGACCTGGCCCGGGTATCCTGGAAGGATATGGAACTCATCCCGTCAGTAGAGGATGCCTGGTTATTCTTCAAAAGTGCCTCCCTCACCATCTTAAATAAGCATGCCCCATTCAAACAATTTTGAACCAAGAACAGATGTAGCCCTTGGTTCTCTCCAGACCTGACTGCCCTTGACCAGCACAAAAACATCCTGTGGCATTCTGCAGTAGCATCGAACAGCCCCCCAATATGCAACTTTTCAGGGAAGTTAGGAACCAATATACACAGGCAGTTAGGAAAGCTAAGGCTAGCTTTTTCAAGCAGAAATTTGCATCCTGTAGCACAAACTCAAAAAAGTTCTGGGACACTGTAAAGTCCATGGAGAATAGGAGCACCTCCCCCCAGCTGCCCACTGCACTGAGACTAGGAAACACTGTCACCACCGATAAATCCACTATAATTGAGAATTTCAACACGCATTTTTATACGGCTTGCCATGCTTTCCACTTGGCTACCCCTACCCCAGTCAACATCCCTAAGTTACTCAAATGTTTGCATTATTTTGGTAGTTACCTGTATCTAGAAGCAGACCTTTAGTATAAGGCATAGGAACAGTATACTGTACCTTGTATAGGCATTTCCTGCTTTATTATCCTTATGAACATAGGACCTTTAGCTCAGAAACAAACTGAGTTGATCACAGCTTGCTAGCTTAGGGTCATCAGCCCTAGGGTCCCAGTATAATTACCACAGCGCCTCTCTCTTCTCTCTCTCTTTCTTCTTTCTCTCCCCTCCCTCTCTTTCTTCTGTCTCTTTTCTTCTTCAACATGTCATGGATTTTTCTTCTTCTCTTCCTTTTCGTGTTCTCTCTCCTCTCCTTCCTCTCCTTAAATTTCACGGTTTGGTCCCTCAGGAGATTACCAAGCCGTGACAATTGGCTTGGCTGATAACCATCCTCTTACACATGCTGTCAGTCTGAGCTCCAGCTGGGCTGGAATCTTGCAATACTGAATAGAAAGTCTTTAATACTGCTTAGAAATGCCTGGAAATGGTATTGATAGATTCAACCCTGTACCAAGTTCAGCATAGCAAGCCTTTACATGTCTGTGATTATTATATACAGTATTGAACTAGCCAAGGATAAAGATTGACTTAAACTTGACTAAGATTGACTAAAACTGTTGACGTTTGAGGCTTGTGTGTAAGTAATTCATCTCCATTGGATTGATGAGAACTTAGAAATACCATCTTATTTCTGCTATGCCTGCATTCTCATGCCTATGACTGAAGCCTAGGGGGTTAGTTTCCCAAAAGCCTCGTAGCTGAATCAGGCTGGCAGAGTGGTTTTGGTTCTGCAGCTCTGCAGCCATTCCACACCATCACGGTTCACGCCACCAGAAGCAGAACTGAGTGGGATGAAATGGGGAGGAACGGCCTGGTCTCTCAGGAGGAATGTAAGGTATTTACCACAAAGCATCGAGCTAACCAGGTTCAATGCTTTGTGGTAAATGCCATGACTATCAAGCAGTTGCCTCAATTAGAGAAAACTCTGTACTGATACCAGATCTGAAGAAGATTAGTGGAGATAGATAATTGAGTGGGACCTGGTGAACTCACTCTAGGTGAAACTGTCCGTGTTAGAATACTTAAACTGCATACAGTATGCCACGGCCTCAGCGCAGTAGCGGCCCCTGACTGACTGAATAGGTGGGGCGGGGCAGAGTGCATGTGGATTTCTCCAAATTCAACAGACATGCATGGCATTAACCAGCCTGATGATAGCTCATTTCCAATTAGATTAATTTCTCTAAACTCTGAATAGAAAATGGATGTTCTAGGCCTCTCAGGCTGGTTGTGGGTGTTGTGCTATTAGGGTTCAATGAATACAACGTAATGAAATATAATTCATGTTTACTGAAAGAATATAGTGTTTACATCTTGACGGGAGGCAAATATTCATACAACTCTGTCATGTTCAACTGCCAAAGAGTATCTCTCTTGTGCATGCGTTATCCGTTCAGGTAATCAATCTAGCAAACACTGTTTGGTTATATCATTACATCTCCCTTTCTTTAAATGAAAGTATTTCACTTTTCAAAATGAACCATTTCTTTCTGTACTCAAAGTGTAATAACAAAATGAATTGTAAACAGCATTTCAATGTTGTCAACAAAATGTTATTAACTATATGCTTAGTAGGACCACTAGTGAAAATACTACAGTAGTAATATACTCTCAACTGTTTTAATTGTCCTTAGAGTCCCTGACAACTCTCAGTATGTCTTTCTGGTACTTTAACTGATGTGTGAATCTTCCGATGGTGTTCTTCACACTGGGCTGCTGCCAGAGATGTGCTCTCAGCCTTTTCAACAGTGTCTGTCATGATGGTGTTCTTCACACTGGGCTGCTGCCAGAGATGTGCTCTCAGCCTTTTCAACAGTGTCAGTCATGATGGTGTTCTTCACACTGGGCTGCTGCCAGAGATGTGCTCTCAGCCTTTTCAACAGTGTCTGTCATGATGGTGTTCTTCACACTGGGCTGCTGCCAGAGATGTGCTCTCAGCCTTTTCAACAGTGTCAGTCATGATGGTGTTCTTCACACTGGGCTGCTGCCAGAGATGTGCTCTCAGCCTTTTCAACAGTGTCTGTCATGATGGTGTTCTTCACACTGGGCTGCTGCCAGAGATGTGCTCTCAGCCTTTTCAACAGTGTCTGTCATGATGGTGTTCTTCACACTGGGCTGCTGCCAGAGATGTGCTCTCAGCCTTTTCAACAGTGTCTGTCATGATGGTGTTCTTCACACTGGGCTGCTGCCAGAGATGTGCTCTCAGCCTTTTCAACAGTGTCTGTCATGATGGTGTTCTTCACACTGGGCTGCTGCCAGAGATGTGCTCTCAGCCTTTTCAACAGTGTCTGTCATGATGGTGTTCTTCACACTGGGCTGCTGCCAGAGATGTGCTCTCAGCCTTTTCAACAGTGTCTGTCATGATGGTGTTCTTCACACTGGGCTGCTGCCAGAGATGTGCTCTCAGCCTCTTTGTTATTTTTTTATTTCACCTTTATTTAACCAGGTAGGCCAGTTGAGAACAAGTTCTCATTTACAACTGCGACCTGGCCAAGATAAAGCAAAACAGTGCGACAAAAAACAACACAGAGTTACACATGGAATAAACAAACATACAGTCAATAACACAATAGAAAATGTCTATATAGAGTGTGTGCAAATGGAGGAAGGAGGTAAGACAATAAATAGGTCATAGTAGCGAAGTAATTACAATTTAGCAAATTAACACGGGAATGACAGATGTGCAGATGATGATATGCAAGTAGAAATACTGGTGTGCAAAAGAGAAAATAAAGTAAATAAAAGCAATATGGGGATGAGGTAGGTAGTTGGATGGGCTATTTACAGATGGACTATGTACAGCTGCAGCGATCGGTAAGCTGCTCAGATAGCTGATGCTTAAAGTTAGCGAGGGAGATATGTCTCCAACTTCAGCGATTTTTGCAATTTGTCCAGTCATTGTCAGCAGAGAATGTTTGGCAGCGTGAGTGAAGGAGGCTTTGTTGCAAAATAGGAAGCCGATTCTAGATTTAATTTTGAATTGGAGATGCTTAATATGAGTCTGGAAGGAGAGTTTACAGTCTGGCAAGACACCTAGGTATTTGTAGTTGTCCATATATTCTAAGTCAGAACCGTCCAGAGTAGTAATGTTAGTCAGGCGGGCGGGTGTGGGCAGCATGCATTTAGTTTTACTAGCATTTAAGAGGCCTCAGAAGGAGAGTTGTATGGCATTGAAGCTCGTTTGGAGGTTTGTTAACACAGTGTCCAAAGAGGGGCCAGATGTATACAGAATGGTGTCGCCTGCGTAGAGGTGGCTCAAGGAATCACCCGCAGCAAGAGCGACATCGTTGATATATACAGAGAAAAGAGTAGGCCCAAGAATTGAACCCTGTGGCACCCCCATAGAGACTGCCAGAGGTCCGGACAACAGCCCCTCTGATTTGACACACTGAACTCTATCTGAGAGGTAGTTGGTGAACCAGGCGGGGCAGTCATTTGAGATACCAAGGCTGTTGAGTCTGCCGATAAGAATACGTGATTGACAGAGTCGAAAGCCTTGGCCAGGTCGATGAAGACGGCTGCACATTACTGTCTGTTATTGATGGCGGTTATGATATTGTTTAGTACCTTGAGCGTGGCTGAGGTGCACCCGTGACCAGCTCGGAAACTGGATTGCACAGCCGAGAAGGTTTGGTGGGTTTCGAAATGGTCAGTGATCTGTTTGTTAAAACCTCTTTGGGCTGAGATCCCGGTAACGAGATCGATATGACAACAGCCAGTGAAAGTGCAGGGTGCCAAATTCAAAACAACTGAAATCCCATAATTAAAATTCCTCAAGCATACAAGAATTTTACACCATTTTAAAGATACACTTCTTGTTAATCGATTTCAAAAAGGCTTCACGATGAAAGCAAACCAAACGATTATGTTAGGTCAGAGCCAAGTCACAAAAAAAACACATCCATTTTTCCAGCCAAGGAGAGGAGTCACAAAAAGCAGAAATAGAGATAAATGAATCACTAACCTTTGATGATCTTCATCAGATGACACTCATAGGACTTCATGTTACACAATACATAACAAGTTAACTTGTTCGATAAAGTTCATATTTATATAAAAAAATATCAGTATACATTGGCGCGTAACGCTCAGTAGTTCCAAAACATCCGGTGATTTTGCAGAGAGACACATCAATTTACAGAAATACTCATAATAAACATTGATACAACTATTATGCACGGAATTATAGATACACTTCTCCTTAATGCAACCGCTGAGTCAGGTTTCAAAAAAGCTTTACCAAAAATACAATGGAACTCAAGCTAACTCTCACGTGAACGCACTTGGCCAGCTCATGGCTCTCTGGCTGACCTCGGATTCATTCCCCTCTCACTTCACAGTAGAAGCATCAAACAAGGTTCTAAAGACTGTTGACATCTAGTGGATGTCACGAGCTGGCCACGCACGTTAGCTTGAGTTACATTACATTTCTGAAGACAGAGGAATTCTCCGGTTGGAACATTATTGAAGATTTATGTTAAAAGCATCCTAAAGATTGATTCTATACATCGTTTGACATGTTTCTACTAGATGTCAACAGTCTTTAGAACCTTGTTTTATGCTTTTTGCAATTTGACCCCATAGACACTGCGCATTCGATAGGGAATGAGTTGAAAAACTTCAAACCTCAGTTTTCCCACTTTTGGTTGGATTTTTTCTCAGGTTTTTGCCTGTCATATGAGTTCTGTTATACTCACAGACATCATTCAAACAGTTTTAGAAACTTTAGAGTGTTTTCTATCCAAATATAATGATAATATGCATATATTAGCAGCTAGGCCTGAGTAGTAGACAGTTTACTC
Organism: Oncorhynchus kisutch; assembly: GCF_002021735.2. Lineage (NCBI taxonomy): Eukaryota > Metazoa > Chordata > Actinopteri > Salmoniformes > Salmonidae > Oncorhynchus > Oncorhynchus kisutch. The sequence goes on from NC_034184.2 coordinate 12,349,425, forward strand.
TGGGCACCTTATTCATCCAAGCTACTCAATACTGTCCCGGCCATAACAAGATAAATTAGCTTTTGAAGACTTTAGAAAGGCAGGGCAGGATAGATATAGGTCTGTAACAGTTTGGGTCTATAGTGTCACCCCCTTTGAAGAGGGGGATGATCTCGGCTGCTTTCCAATCTTTGGGAATCTTGGACAATATAAAAGTGAGGTTGAACAGACTAGTAATAGGGTTTGCAACAATGGTGGCGGATAATTTTAGAAAGAGAGGGTCCAGATTGTCTAGCCCAGCTGATTTGTACGGGTCCAGGTTTTGCAGTTCTTTCAGAACATCAGCTATCTGGATTTTGGTGAAGGAGAAGCTGAGGAGGCTTGGGCAAGTAGCTGCGGGGGGTGCGGAGCTGTTGGCCGGAGTTGGGGTAGCCAGGAGAAAAGCATGGGCAGCCGTAGAGAAATGCTTATTGAAATTCTCGATTATCGTTCACTTATCGGTGGTGACAGTGTTTCCTAGCCTTAGTGCAGTGGGCAGCTGCGAGGAGGTGCTCTTATTCTCCGTGGACTTTACGGTGTCCCAAAACATTTTGGAGTTAGAGCTACAGGATGCAAATTTCTGTTTGAAAAGCTAGCCTTTGCTTTCCTAACTGACTGTGTGTATTGGTTCCTGATTTCCCTGAAAAGTTGCATATCGCGGGGACTTTTCAATGCTAGTGAAGTATGCCACAGGATGTTTTTGTGCTGGTCGAGCTGGAGTAATTGTGTTTGCTAGCCGGGAGATGCGCCTGGCTTGAGGTTAACTGGTGCCAGCTTCGGGACAAGGGCATTAGCCACTATAGCCACTCGGTAGCAGTTAGCTAGCTGCGATGATCTGGTGCAATGGTCCAGAGCTTACGGCAGGAATCCAGTGATGTAGTGGAGAAAAGCAGTCCGGTATGCTCAGGGTTGATATCGCGCTGTGCAGACTGGCAGGTATTATCCAGGCAAAAAGTGGCTGGTGTCTGAGCTAAAGGTAAAGGCCGCTAGCAGTGGCTAACAATGACTAAATAGCTAGTAGCTAATTAGCTGGTCAGCGTCTGATGGCTAGCTTCTGATGGAGGTTCTAGCTATAAGACCTAAAAATAGCAGATCCCTATCACATTGGGTGAGGCGGGTTGCCGGAAGGTATATTTAATTTAAAAATGGAAAAAGAGATTGAAATATACAAAAAAGACGAAAAAAACATCAAATTTACACAGGACAACAACAAACACATCCGCACTGCTACGCCATCTTGGGAAAAAACGTGTCTTTGTCATGATGGTTTGTTCTTCACGCCCCACTGCTGTCAGAGCTGTGCTTTCAGCCTCTTCATCAGTGTCTGTGTCATGATGGTCTGTTGATGGCCCCTTAGAAGATCGCAACCATTTCTCCGTAAAACAGCTCTAGCTTCTGTTTGTATGTTGTGTGACCTTGGCTGTACTTCAGTGATTACTGTTCCTTTCTGTGTCCATGTGTTTGTTGTGTCTTTGTTCCGCACATTGTCCCCAGTTTGTAGTTCAGTCAGGTTTCTTGTCCCTCACATTGTGCCCAGGTTGGAGTTCATGTTCCTCTGTCATAGTAGAACTTTTACTTAGTTTTTTGTTGTTCCTTGAACTTCTTCACTTTCTCTCGCTCTTTCATTTTTAGGAGGTTCTCTTTGATGGGTCAGTTGGTCCTCAGTCTGCGTCCCATGAGGAGCTGTGCTGGTCTCAAGTGTCGTTGTGCGGTATACAAGCAGGTTCCTGTAGAAGGCAGTTCCACTGTCTTTTACTTTGTACATCAGTCTCTTCAGTGTGTGAACAGACTTCTCCACCATTCCATTTGATTGTGGGAAGTGTGGACTTGATGTAGTGTGGACAAAGTCCCAGTCCTTGTTTGAACTTTGCATTAGAGAATTGCGGTTCATTATCTCAGGAGTCAGGAGAATATGGATTTCATACAGGTTATCACAGCATCTGTGGTGGTAGTGTTGAGATAGGCCCAAGAGACCTAACTTTTGGGATGATCTCTCAGGTGCAGGGCAGGGCTTTAATGTCTCAGCAGGGTTCTTGCACCTCTCGGTTCTTCGGTGGCCTTTATTCATCTTATTTAGCATTTCCTTTCTCAGACTTTTTGGAATTAGTATTTTGCTTCCTTTGTAGACAATGTTTCCAATTGCTGTCAGTTTAGCTCTGCAATTACAGTATTCAGTTATGTGTTATGAACAGTCTTGTTTCATGTAGGCCATCCTTTGAGGATTGTTTTCTTCAGGTTTGTCAGTGTTGTATCTTTTTCTGTCTCAGTCTGTATGATTTCCATCTGCATCTGCGACTGGCAATGCTGTTGTGATCATGTCCACGTAAGCTCTCACTTGTTCATCTGCTTTGGTGCTCGCTAGCGCCTTCGGGTCATCAGCTCTAGAAAGAGTTCTGCTGTGCACATCTTTCTTGGTGTGTGTTCTACATTCAGAGGGTTGTAGTTTGAGCATCATCAAATCAAATTCTGTTAGTCACATCCGCCGAATACAACAGGTGTAGTGAAATGCTACAGTGAAATGCTACAGTGAAATGCTACAGTGAAATGTTACAGTGAAATGCTACAGTGAAATGCTTACTTACGAGCCCCTAACCAACAACGCAGTTTAAAAAAATACGGATAAGAATAAGAAATGAAAGTAACAAGTAATTAAAGAGCAGCAGTAAAATAACAATAGTAAGACTATGGGGGGGTACCGGTACAGGATCAATGGGATCAATGTGCAGGGGCACCGGTTAGTTGACGTAATATGTACATGTAGGTAGAGTTATTAAAATGACTATGCCTAGATGATAACAACAGAGAGTAGAAGTGGTGTAAAAGAGGGGGAGGGGAGGGGGGGCAATGCAAATAGTCTGGGTAGCCATTTGATTAGGTGTTCAGGAGTCTTATGGCTTGGGGGTAAAAGCTGTTTAGAAGCCTCTTGGAAATAAAGGAGAGCCTCACACACTATAAGAGCGCAGATGCAAAAATGTAATGTCCAACGTTTCGACAGGCAAGCTGTCTTCATCAGGGTATAATCACAAACACTGCAGGGTGACTCGTTTATATAGTGTCAAAAGACACACACAGGTGTCTTTAATCATGGCCAAGTTTGGCCTAATATCATTGGTTAATTCTCAAATATTAAAATTGCATACAAAGAACAACATACAAAAAACAAATGGATAGCATACGATCATAGATTCATTTTAGACGACACAAGCTTACAAACAATTACAATGTCAAAGTCACAATAATCATAAGTATGGCTTTAGATCAAAGTCTACGTTGAGACCGAAGGGAGCAAGGGTCTTTAAATTAAGGATCCAGGCAGCCTCTCATTTTAACAATAAATTATCGAGGTCACCCCCTCTCCTAGGGAGGGTGACATGTTCGATGCCAATATAACGCAGAGACGAAATCGAGTGGTTTGCTTCCAAAAAGTGGGCCGCAACTGTGTAAGTCGAGTTTTTGCACCTAATGGTGCTACGATGCTCTGAGATAGGTACTTTTAATTCGCGCTTTGTTTTACCCACATCATGTTTACCACAAGGGCAAGTTATAAGATAAATAACTGCCTTAGTGGAGCATGTAATAACACCTTTGATTGGGATCTGTTTCCCTGTTTGTGGGAGTTTGAAGGATCTACATTTATAAGTGCCATTGCATTGAACAAGCCATTACACTTGTAGTTTCCATCCAGTAGTGGCGCAAATAGACGTTGTTCAGGGATATCTTGGGGTGGTAAATCAGTGTGCCAATTGGTCTCTGAGATTTCTGCCCCGCGAGAATACGACCAAGGGAAGGTCCGAAAACACATTACCGAGACTATCATCTGATTTTGGATTTGCCAATGTTTGTGAATGACTCCCTTAATTTGTACCCCCTCTCCTTGAATTTTCTTTGCGTCTCAGCCATATTTCTGTCGAAATCTGATTGTTTTTTGCAAATTCTTTTGATTCAACAGAATTGTCTGTAAAACTATTTTTCAAGGGAAGTGGGTGACAACTGTCAGCCCTCAACAAACTGTTACGATCAGTAGGCTTCCTGTAAAGATCAGTGTATAGAACATTATTTGCACACAACATCAGAAGATCAAGAAAACTGATTTGACATGTATCAGATTGCATAGTAAATCTAGTTAAGAAAAGAGTTAAGAAAAGCGTAAAACGCCTGGAGCTGTTTGCATCACCCCTCTATAGAACAAAAATATCATCAATATACCGTTTCCAAATAATGATGTGAGGCAAGAAAACATTTTGGAGAGGATTAAAAATAGACTATTTCTCCATGTAACCCACATACAAATTAGCATAGTTAGGAGCCATGGGGGATCCTATAGCAGTACCCTTCGTCTGAATAAAGAAATCATTTAGAGATATGAAGTAGTTATGTGTGAGTACTATTTCAGCCAATGTTATAATGCAGTCACTGGAAGGTAGTTCATTAGCGTCATGTTGCAGAAGAAAATGTTCCATAGCTTCAATACCGCCCTCATGTGGAATATTTGTGTATAACGACTCAACATCAAAAGTAACTAACAAGGTATTCTCAGGAAGAGGATCAAGCGATTCAATAATAGAGATCATACTGCTGGTGTCCTTTACAAAGGAGGGGAGCTGTTCTGCGAGTGGTCTAATAAAAACAGCAACAAAAGTAGACAGAGGGGCTGTTACCTCATCAATGCCTGCTACAATAGGGCACACTGCAGGGTAGCCTAGTGGTTAGAGCATTGGACTAGTAACCGGAAGGGTGCAAGTTCAAACCCCCGAGCGGACAAGATACAAATCTGTCGTTCTGCCCCTGAACAAGGCAGTTAACCCACTGTTCCTAGGCTGTCATTGAAAATAATAATTTGTTCTTAACTGACTTGCCTAGTTAAATAAAGGTAAAATAAAACACTGGAGGTTTTGTAACATTCTTATGTAATTTCGGCAAAGTATAGAAAGTGGCAATTTTAGGGTGTTAAATAGCCAAAAAGTCGTGTTCTTTTTTGGTCATCTGACCAGCAATTAAATACCCATCTAAGACAGTAAAGATAGTGTTCTGAAATTGGGAAGTGGGGTCACTTCTGAGTTTCTTGTAAAAGGTGTTGTCAAGCAGTTGTCTATGACACCATTTACATTTACATAAGCTGTCCTATCCATGAGTACAACTGACACACCCTTATCAGCAGGGCGGGTAAGGACTGACGTATCGGATTGTAAATCAAGCAAAGCTTGTTTTTCATCCTTAGGTAAATTATGGAAAGATTTGTACTCCTGTTTGTTCTTAAGGAGATGGGCAACATCTTTTTCAACAAGTCTGCAATATGTCTCGATAGAGTGATTGCGATTGGCTGGAGGAATAAAATAACTCTTGCTTCTAAAAGGAGTCGGAGTATGTGCAGGTGAGTAACCTACTGGTTCAATAGAAATATCAGGATTAGGGGAGTTAAAGTGTTTGTAAAAAACTTAAACATGTCTACATCAAAATCATTGCACTGAGTTGTAGGCACAAAATATAACCCTTTATTAAGCAAGGAGACATGGGTAGGGCTCAATATCTTGCTTGATAAATTAAAGACACTCAGTCCCGTGGGTTCTGGGACTGTGTGAATGGTCCCCTCTGCCTCTGGTAGTCGTTTCTTCTTACGCCATCCGGTGCGGCATCTCATCGGTGCGCGTGCCTGCGGCCACCTCCGCCCTTCCGTCGGTCCAGTCTCTCGTGGAAGCCGATGAGGTGCTGGTTATAAAGTGTTGATCAGACAGAGGTGGATCGAAGTAAGCGTCATCACTCCTGCGTCTGCCGTGGAGAGGAGGAGCAGGACCTCCCTTGTCAGGGTTTCCTCAGAAGTAGACTTTGTCCTCGGCCTGAGCTCTTAGAGTGTGGGCTAGCGGAGTGGAAAACTTGAAAATAAAGGAGAGAGCCAGCACCTCGCCTAAATAGGTGTGTGTTTCTTTTTCCTCTAGAAGCCTCTTGGACCTAGACTTGGCGCTCCGGTTGCCATGCAGTAGCAGAGAGAACAGTCTATGACCAGGGTGGCTTGGGTCTTTTACAATTTTTAGGGCCTTAATCTGACACAGCCTGGTATAGAGGTCCTGGATGGCAGGAAGTTTGCACTACCCTCTGTAGTGCCTTGCGGTCAGAGGCCGAGCAGTTGCCATACCAGGCAGTGATGCAACCAGTCAGGATGCTCTCGATGGTGCAGCTGTAGAACCTTCTGAGGATCTGAGGACCCATGCCAAATCTTTTCAGTCTCCTGAGGGGGAATAGGTTTTGTCGTGCCCTCTTCACGACTGTCTTGGTGTGCTTGGACCATGTTAGTTTGTTTGTGATGTGGACAGCAATAAACTTGAAGCTCTCAACCTGCTCCACTACAGCTCTGTCGATGAGAATGGGGGCGTGCTCTGTCCTCTTATTCCTGTAGTCCACAATCATCTCCTTTGTCTTGATCACGTTGAGGGAGAGGTTGTTGTCCTGTCTCTGACCTCCTCCCTATAGGCTGTCTCGACGTTGTCGGTGATCAGGCCTACCACTGTTGTGTCATTGGCAAACTTAATGATGGTGTTGGAGTCCTGCCTGGCTGTGCAGTCATGAGTGAACAGGGAGTACAGGAGGGGACTGAGCACGCACCCCTGAGGGGCCCCTGTGTTGAGGATCAGCGTGGCGGATATGTTGTTACCTACCCTTACCACCTGGGCGTGGCCCGTCTGGAAGTCGGGGGATCCAGTTGCGGAGGGAGGTGTTTAGTCCCAGGGTCCTTAGCTTATTGATGAGCTTTGATAACACTATGGTTTTGAACGCTGAGCTGTAGTCAATGAATAGTATTCTCACGTACAGTGCCTTGCGAAAGTATTCGGCCCCCTTGAACTTTGCAACCTTTTGCCACATTTCAGGCTTCAAACATAAAGATATAAAACTGTATTTTTTGTGTGAAGAACCAACAACAAGTGGGACACAATCATGAAGTGGAACGACATTTATTGGATATTTCAAACTTTTTTAACAAATCAAAAACAGAAAAATTGGGCGTGCAAAATTATTCAGCCCCCTTAAGTTAATACTTTGTAGCGCCACCTTTTGCTGTGATTACACCTGTAAGTCGCTTGGGGTATGTCTCTATCAGTTTTGCACATCGAGAAACTGAATTTTTTTCCATTCCTCCTTGCAAAACAGCTCGAGCTCAGTGAGGTTGGATGGAGAGCATTTGTGAACAGCAGTTTTCAGTTCTTTCCACAGATTCTCGATTGGATTCAGGTCTGGACTTTGACTTGGCCATTCTAACACCTGGATATGTTTATTTTTGAACCATTCCATTGTAGATTTGCTTTATGTTTTGGATTATTGTCTTGTTGGAAGACAAATCTCCGTCCCAGTCTCAGGTCTTTTGCAGACTCCATCAGGTTTTCTTCCAGAATGGTCCTGTATTTGGCCTCCATCCATCTTCCCATCAATTTTAACCATCTTCCCTGTCCCTGCTGAAGAAAAGCAGGCCCAAACCATGATGCTGCCACCACCATGTTTGACAGTGGGGATGATGTGTTCAGGGTGATGAGCTGTGTTGCTTTTACGCCAAACATAACGTTTTGCATTGTTGCCAAAAAGTTCAATTTTGGTTTCATCTGACCAGAGCACCTTCTTCCACATGTTTGGTGTGTCTCCCAGGTGGTTTGTGGCAAACTTTAAACGACACTTTTTATGGATATCTTTAAGAAATGGCTTTCTTCTTGCCACTCTTCCATAAAGGCCAGATTTGTGCAATATACGACTGATTGTTGTCCTATGGACAGAGTCTCCCACCTCAGCTGTAGATCTCTGCAGTTCATCCAGAGTGATCATGGGCCTCTTGGCTGCATCTCTGATCAGTCTTCTCCTTGTATGAGCTGAAAGTTTAGAGGGACGGCCAGGTCTTGGTAGATTTGCAGTGGTCTGATACTCCTTCCATTTCAATATTATCGCTTGCACAGTGCTCCTTGGGATGTTTAAAGCTTGGGAAATCTTTTTGTATCCAATTCCGGCTTTAAACTTCTTCACAACAGTATCTCGGACCTGCCTGGTGTGTTCCTTGTTCTTCATGATGCTCTCTGCGCTTTTAACGGACCTCTGAGACTATCACAGTGCAGGTGCATTGATAATAATAATAAACATTTTGCACGCCCAATTTTTCAGTTTTTGAATGTTAAAAAAGTTTGAAATATCCAATAAATGTCGTTCCACTTCATGATTGTGTCCCACTTGTTGTTGATTCTTCACAAAAAAATACAGTTTTATATCTTTATGTTTGAAGCCTGAAATGTGGCAAAAGGTCTCAAAGTTCAAGGGGGCCGAATACTTTCGCAAGGCACTGTATGTAAACAGTTATGAAAAATGCAGATGAAAACTCTCTAGGTAGATAGTGTGGTCTACAGCTTATCATGAGATATTCTACCTCAGGCAAGCAATAGCTTGAGACTTCCTTAGATATCGTGCACCAGCTGTTATTTACAAAAATACATAGCCTGACACCCCTTGTCTTACCAGACGCCACAGTTCTATCCTGCCGGTACAGTGTATAACCAGCTGGCTGTATGTTGATAGTGTCGTCGTTCAGCCACGACTCCGTGAAGCATAAGATATTACAGTTTTGATTGTCCCGTTGGTCGTTTAATCTTGCGCGTAGGTCATCTATTTTATTCTCCAAAGATTGCACGTTTTCTAGCAGAATGGAAGGAAGTGGGGGTTTATTAGATCGCCTACGAATTCTCAGAAGGCAGCCTGCGCACTTTGGCCCCTTTTTCTCCTCCTCCTCTTCAGGCAATCACGGGGATCTGGGCCTGTTCCAGAGAAAGCAGTATATTGTTAGTTTCAGGCTCGCCAGACTCATTAAATGAAAATAAGGATCCTGCCAGTCCGTGGTAAAGTAATCGCAGTCCTGATGTCCAGAAGTTATTTTCGGTCATAAGAGACTGTATTGGCAACATGATGTACAAAATACGTAAAGAAATAAGTTACAAAAAACACAATCGGTTGGGAACACTTAAAACGTCTGCCTTCTTCTCTGGCGCCATTTTTAGACATTCTTTGGACTCTCAGCGGACAGTCATTCAATGGCTTTTGAAAGAGCAGAATCAGTGGTTTGTGATCCGTTTCAACGCTGATCACTTGTCCTGACACAAACCAATGGAATCTCTCACAAGCACATGTTATGCTGAACAACTCCTTTTCAATTTGAGAATACCGGGTCATTGAACGAGATGCATATGCCACTGTTTGCCAGTCGTATTTCTGCAACTGAACACTGTGATGCATCCGATGATATCTTGATGGGTCTCCCTGGGCCGTAAAACCTAAAGACTGGTTCCTCTGTCAGCTGTTTTTTTCAAGTTGTTCCTTGCAGTCTCATTTTCATGATTCCATTCCCATTCTATATTATTTTACGTCAGTCTTCTCAGCAGAGCGATCTTCTCTGAGAGGCTGTGTATGAATTTTCCCAAATAGTTGACCATGCCATTAAACCTCTTGGACATCCTTTTTACTCTCTAGTTTTGGCTTGTTATCCACAGCAGATATTTCTCTCAGGTCAGGTCTGATGCCTTCACGGCTGACGATGTCTCCAACGAAAGTCAACTCTGTCACACTAAGCTGGCATTTCTCTCTGTTCAGTTTCAAGTTTGAAAAAAGTACAGGAAGCAACAGTGAAGGTAGTCTTACATCGTGCTCTGCTTTCCCCATACAATAATGTCATCCATCGATGTGTCCACGCCCACAATGAGTTCATAAATCAGACGTATGGTTTTGTGATCAACTTCAGGCCAAAAGGTCATCTCAGGAACCTGTATCTGCCATAAGGGGTGTTGAAGGTACATTGTTTAGCGCTGGCCTCGTCTAACTTTAACTGCCAATATCCTGAAGATGCATCTAACTTGCTGAAGTATTTTGCGTTTGCAAACTGTACCATGATTCCCTCACGTGTGAAGTGTTCTCTTTTGATTGCTGGGTTCAGATCCATTTGATCCAGGCAGACTCTCAGTTTTCCATTATTTTTGACCACAATGACGAGATAATCTATCTTCTGTACCACAGTCAGTTTCTCCATTCTGTCCAACTCTTCTTTCAGCTGGACTTGGAGCGAATGGCATTTTTCTAGATGGATGAATAACTGGAGGTATGTTTTGGTGTATCCAGATAGTGTGTTCACCTGGCAGATATCTGAGTCCTTGGAATAAGTCATTATACTCCTTCATCAATTCATCATAGTCTGTCTCTGTCTGGCTTTCCACCACAAAGGTTCAGTCTGTCACAGGCCTAGTATAGCCTGCGTATCCTTGGGTACTATGATGAATGACAATGTGTGCAGTGTTCTTGTATGACACTTTGGCAATGCACTTCCCTTTAACTGGAATCTCAGCACCTGCATAACCTGTCACTTTAACTTCAGCTTCATGCAGTTTCATCTTGGCCTTATACTCTTAAACTCAGTCTCTGATATCACATTCACCTGTGCACCTGTATCCAGTTTAAATGGAATAATACTGTCATTCACCTGTAAAGAATGAATCCATTCCTTCTGTTTTCTAGAAAGAGCATCCGCATAGAACTCCTCTAGTTCACTATCCCCCACTGTATCTATCATATAGAGCATCCACATAGAACTCCTCTAGTTCACTTTCCCCCACTGTATCTATCATATAGAGCATTCACATAGAACTCCTCTAGTTCACTTTCACCCACTGTATCTATCATATAGAGCATCCACATAGAACTCCTCTAGTTCAGTTTCCCCCACTGTATCTCTCATATAGAGCATCTACATAGAACTCCTCTAGTTCAGTTTCCCCCACTGTATCTATCATATAGAGCATCCACATAGAACTCCTCTAGTTCACTTTCCCCCACTGTATCTATCATATAGAGCATCTACATAGAACTCCTCTAGTTCACTTTCCCCCACTGTATCTATCATATAGAGCATCCACATAGAACTCCTCTAGTTCACTTTCCCCCACTGTATCTATCATATAGAGCATCTACATAGAACTCCTCTAGTTCACTTTCCCCCACTGTATCTATCATATAGAGCATCCACATAGAACTCCTCTAGTTCACTTTCCCCCACTGTATCTATCATATAGAGCATCTACATAGAACTCCTCTAGTTCACTTTCCCCCACTGTATCTATTTGGTGGATATAGATGGTGTAGTATTTCGTTTTAAAGCTCTGATGCTCAAGAGAACAAGAAACACTTAGCGTACATTTGAACACCACTGCAGAAGCTTTGCTATTCAGCATGTTCCCAATTAAGTAGCCTAGTTTTGTTGTTTGGCTACTTGAAGAGAAGTAGGACCTATCACTAGCAGCCCACCTCTTTCAATGCATTGTGGAAAAGTGTGCATCAAATTCTACTACATGAAGAGCCAAAATGAGTATAACATCCTGGCATTTATATCATACTTGATTTTCGAATACTGAGAATGGATAATCTGCGATTGCATTGTTTCCCGTTATTCGTTGATTTCGGTAGCACATCCCCATCTAATGGATCAGCTGTTGTCAAAGCCTTTAAGACATCCGGTATTTAAAGTATACTTGATTTTCGAAATGTCAGATAATATGAACATTTATTTTTTTCGCACAATCAAACATCCTACTATTTACGACGCAAGTATACGTATTCGGTTAAATAAATGTTGAGAATGGTCTGTGGTAGCTTGGTGGTGGCTTGTGGGATACAGAACTCTGCCTCTACTTCCCTAGTTAGACATCATGCATTATGGACTGGATCTTCACTTGAGGAACGCACAGAACAGGTTCTCTCATAAATATTGTATTGATGTTCATGGGAGATTTGGGTCAATTTGAGGTTACACATGACACATGGATCTTTAGTCAAAAGCTTATCTCTCCCCCTGTCTCCTGGTTGACCACTAGGCCTGAGGATTGAGGTAAATAGAATGGACCTGTAATACCAGATTAAACTTGGTGACATATGTCAATAGTAAAATGAGTTGGAATACAAAAAAGATGACTGTATTTTCTCAGATCATATTTTGGTCCATCTTGCGCTGGTTTATCATAATGATGCTGGTGTGGCTGGTTTATGCAACATTTTGGGTGAATGGTGTTGGGGTGGCTGGTTTATGGAACATTTTGGGTGAATGGTGTTTGGGTGACTAGTTGGAACATTTTGGGTGAATAGTGTTTGGGTGGCTAGTTGGAAAATGTTGGGTGAACCTTAGTGGAGTCAAACTAAAACGGGACGTCTTGTTTGAACCTCCATAATCCATAAATTCCATAATCCATAAATTCCATAATCCATAAATTCTCTTCCCAGTGTGCTAACGAGATGAACTACAAATAGTCGACTTCAAGTTGTGTCAATGAGAGCACCCTCTTCATTACTGTACGTCGTACTTTCAATGTGACTTCTTTTTTTCGCCCAGAGGCAGGTCATCTATACCACCTGTGGCTGTTTTCTCTGTTGTCTTCTCTATGATACTCACTATTGTCTTCTCTATGATACTCACTGTTGTCTTCTCTATGATACTCACCATTGTCTTCTCTATGATACTCACTGTTGTCTTCTCTATGATACTCACTATTGTCTTCTCTATGATACTTACCATTGTCTTCTCTATGATACTCACCGTTGTCTTCTCTATGATACTCACCGTTGTCTTCTCTATGATACTCACTGTTGTCTTCTCTATGATACTCACTGTTGTCTTTTCTATGATACTCACTGTTGTCTTCTCTATGATACTCACTATTGTCTTCTCTATGATACTTACCATTGTCTTCTCTATGATACTCACCGTTGTCTTCTCTATGATACTCACCGTTGTCTTCTCTATGATACTCACTGTTGTCTTCTCTATGATACTCACTGTTGTCTTTTCTATGATACTCACTGTTGTCTTCTCTATGATACTCACTGTTGTCTTCTCTATGATACTCACTGTTGTCTTCTCTATGATACTCACTGTTGTCTTCTCTATGATACTCACTATTGTCTTCTCTATGATACTCACTGTTGTCTTCTCTATGATACTCACCGTTGTCTTCTCTATGATACTCACTGTTGTCTTCTCTATGATTCTCTCTGTTATCTTCTCTATGATACTCTGTTGTCTTCTCTATGATTCTCACTGTTGTCTTCTCTATGATTCTCTCTGTTGTCTTCTCTATGATACTCACTATTGTCTTCTCTATGATACTCACCGTTGTCTTCTCTATGATACTCACCGTTGTCTTCTCTATGATACTCACCGTTGTCTTCTCTATGATACTCACCGTTGTCTTCTCTATGATACTCACCGTTGTCTTCTCTATGATACTCACCGTTGTCTTCTCTATGATACTCACCGTTGTCTTCTCTATGATACTCTTTGTTGTCTTCTCTATGATACTCTCTGTTGTCTTCTCTATGATACTCACCGTTGTCTTCTCTATGATACTCACCGTTGTCTTCTCTATGATACTCACCGTTGTCTTCTCTATGATACTCTTTGTTGTCTTCTCTATGATACTCACGATTGTCTTCTCTATGATTATCTCTGTTGTCTTCTCTATGATTCTCACTGTTGTCTTCTCTATGATTCTCACTGTTGTCTTCTCTATGATTCTCACTGTTGTCTTCTCTATGATTCTCACTGTTGTCTTCTCTATGATTCTCACTGTTGTCTTCTCTATGATACTCTCTGTTGTCTTCTCTATGATTCTCACTGTTGTCTTCTCTATGATTCTCACTGTTGTCTTCTCTATGATACTCTCTGTTGTCTTCTCTATGATTCTCACTGTTGTCTGCTCTATGATTCTCACTGTTGTCTTCTCTATGATTCTCACTGTTGTCCTCTCTTAACTCTTTTCGTTTTTTTGCAGCAGGTGTACGATGTTGTAATCACACAAAACAAGGGAAGGCCCCAGAAGAGACACAGATATGACTAACATCTGGCACAAATCAAAACCCACTACACAGACCTTGAATGTCACATAGGGGGAGGGGGAGGCATGCCTAGGACTGATCTAGGAGCAGATGATGGGTAAAGTTGCATTTGGTTCATTAGAACTGAGATATTAATTAAAAATAAATAACAGAAACACGTCAAATATTAGAAACAGGATCAGATTATTTCTAACACATCAAATATTGATTCCAGCCAAAGATGCATAAGACAGAAGTCCATTGACATGACACAAGAGGGGAAATATCACTGTTTGGACTGAGATGCTATCAGGCTTATTGGTTTGTCCATAGTCCATAAAGCATAAAGAAAGCAGAGCTCCTCTACAATGCTCTGTTAAGCTGAAAGGAGAAGGCTCTGTAAGGTTACACTGACCTTGTGCCAGTTATAATGTCATAAAAATGCAGCGAGGCATTTCTTTTCTCGAGAAAGGAAGGCTGAAATGAGAGAGGGAGATGGAGAGAGAGAGCGAGTAGGAGAAAGGGAGCGAGAGAGAGCGTGAGGGAGAGCGAGAAAGAGAGTGCGAGAGAGAGAGAGAGAGAGAGAGAGAGAGAGAGAGAGAGAGCCATTGGTTTGGATAGTGCAAGGCTATTGATATAGACACAATGAGGAGTAACATGAGCTCCATTCAACCCCAGTACCATACAGTGCAAAGCTCTTACCATGAGTACAGCAAACAGGGTAGGAGAAGACAATGTTAGGACAACTATTATATGCAAAGTGACATTCTGTTGAATTTCAATAAGATGTGTCTGGAGGAACTGTCCATTAATGTATAACAGGCCCAAGTACTTACTGTAGTTCCGTAACTGTTAGAGAAGATCCATCTCTGGAGTGGATCTCTGGAGTTTCCCACCAATCCATCCATGTACTGTAGTGAAATCAACACCAAGGTTTATGAAACAAGAGCAAACCCAGTCATTCTGTTCCATTCAATGAAAACTCACTTCCATTCAGTTCCATTTGACTCCTGGTGCAGGGTGAATTCCTGGAGATTCTTGATGTTTATGATATCACCCATCCAGTTCCTGTCCTGCTCTCCCTCCACGGGTGGGCAACTCCAGTCCTCCAGGGCCTGATTGGTGTCACACTTTTTCTCCATCCCTACCAAACACAGCTGATTAATCAAATTTCATTCTAAAGTGAAGATCATGATTAGGTGATTATTGGAGTCAGGTGTGTTAGATGGGACTGGGGCAAAAGTGTGACACCAATCAGGCCCTGGAGGACTGGAGTTGCCCAGGCCTGCTAGGCTGACACAGGAGGAGGGGTATCATCATGTGGTCCACTGCAGGTTTAAAGCCTTAATCTGTTTGTCGTACGACACACACACAGAGATGTAGAAAACTGACTGGGTGAAAGAGGAATAGAGCGATAGAGGGATCATGAAATAACAAACAATGTATTTTGTGTCAAAAGGGGGGTGAGAGAGGCAGTGCTTTCGTTTTTTGTTTTGTTTTAGGATGTGGTCGTATTGTTATGGTGCTATTTGTAGGAGCTCTAATCAGTCTGGTTTGCTGAACCGTTACAGATTGCTCAATAGAAATGTAAAGGTCATTTCCGATTTAGCCTACATATGCAGCATTTAACGTGAATGCAGGAGCACACAGGGTTCTAGATCCAATCACAGAATGACTGTCAGAACACACAGAACACCGAATATACAGAACACATAACACACAGAACAAAGAGCACACAGAACACTGAATACACAGAACACACAGAACACAGAGCATACAGCACATGAAACACAGAACATGAAACACTGAACACAAAACACACAGAATACACAGAAAACACAAAAGACACAGTAAAACTCCATTATCTTGGGTTTGGAAACAGCCTCTCTCACTGCCTGGCTGGCTAGTGAGTCTCTGCTGGTATTGAATAGCACACAGCTTGTTGGACTTGGCTGAATATTCAGCCACAACAATCAATTACAAGACCAACCTGCTGAATGGATGAATGAATGACTATATCAATACAAGTTTGCCTAAGGCTTACATCAAAGACCATATCCTAGCTCTTGACACATGGCAAGCAATATATTAGTCAACTCCTTAGTGGGAAACCCCCTGCCAGTCTGTAGACGGTGTGGGTTTAGGTTTGAATTGTATGTGTACAGTATCCCAATCAATCCCTCTCTGTGGTTCTGTCCACAGGATTCCTCAGTACTATATGTGTGGAGTTGAACCCCTCATTATACTTGAGTCAGGCTGGTCCTTTGATGCAGCGATTCCGGTGCAGATGGCTGCTTCCAGGGGTTGGCCTTGATTAGCAGCTTGTTTGAGGTTTACTGTATAAAGGTTGTGTGTGTGTGTGTGTGTGTGTGTGTGTGTGTGTGTGTGTGTGTGTGTGTGTGTGTGTGTGTGTGTGTGTGTGTGTGTGTGTGTGTGTGTGTGTGTGTGTGTGTGTGTGTGTGTGTATAAACATCCTCAGCCACCCCCCACGCAGAGGTGGCCGAGTTCAAAATCAAATCAAATCAAATCAAATGTATTTATATAGCCCTTCGTACATCAGCTGATATCTCAAAGTGCTGTACAGAAACCCAGCCTAAAACCCCAAACTGCAAGTAATGCAGGTGTAGAAGCACGGTGGCTAGGAAAAACTCCCTAGAAAGGCCAAAACCTAGGAAGAAACCTAGAGAGGAACCAGGCTATGTGAGGTGGCCAGTCCTCTTCTGGCTGTGCCGGTGGAGATTATAACAGAACATGGCCAATATGTTCAAATGTTCATAAATGACCAGCATGGTCGTATAATAATAAGGCAGAACAGTTGAAACTGGAGCAGCAGCACGGTCAGATGGACTGGGGACAGCAAGGAGTCATCATGTCAGGTAGTCCTGGGGCATGGTCCTAGGGCTCAGGTCCTCCGAGAGAGAGAAAAAAAGAGAGAATTAGAGAGAGCATATGTGGGGTGGCCAGTCCTCTTCTGGCTGTGCCGGGTGGAGATTATAACAGAACATGGCCAAGATGTTCAAATGTTCATAAATGATCAGCATGTTCGAATAATAAGAAGGCAGAACTGTTGAAACTGGAGCAGCAGCACGGCCAGGTGGACTGGGGACAGCAAGGAGTCATCATGTCAGGTAATCCTGGGGCATGGTCCTAGGGCTCAGGTCCTCCGAGAGAGAGAAGGAGAGAATTAGAGAACGCACACTTAGATTCACACAGGACGCCGAATAGGACAGGAGAAGTACTCCAGATATAACAAACTGACCCTAGCCCCCCGACACATAAACTACTGCAGCATAAATACTGGAGGCTGAGACAGGAGGGGTCAGGAGACACTGTGGACCCATCCGAGGACACCCCCGGACAGGGCCAAACAGGAAGGATATAACCCCACCCACTTTGCCAAAGCACAGCCCCCACACCACTAGAGGGATATCTTCAACCACCAACTTACCATCCTGAGACAGGGTGGTAAGTCAAAGACTAACAGTAAATACAACATTTATTGGGGAGAAGTTTTAGAGGCAGTCACTGCCCCCTTGTGGGAGTTTATAGTAGTACAAAGACTTCAAAACAGTCCATGGAAATCACAGGTCTGCCTTGGTCATGCAGTGGTACAGTGATAGCACACCCGACACAAAGACATATGACTACACTGAATGGAAGAAAGGCTGTGAATATACATAAAGACAGCCCAGAGCAGACTGCTCTAAAGCCTAAATCTGAGGCTGTGTCCAGATGGGCAGACAGACAGTGGACACAGGGCAGGGTATGTCCAGTTTAGAGGGCAATCTGTCTGTCTGTGATGGGCTGGGCTGGCAGCATTAGGATTATGGAATTACCCAATCATGAAAAGTACTCAATAAAGCTGCTCAATGCGCTCCACTCTGTGTCAGATCGCTGGGTTTAACTGTAGTACGGCTACTGTGTGTGGGTGTGTGTGCTTGTGTGTGCGTTCTGAACTTCTGTCTCACATCTCTCCTTCCTCTCCATGTGTCTCCAGCTGGCAAGTGTAGCGCGGTAGGGGGCAGTAGAGAGCATGGCTGAGCCCAGCCAGCCCCAGGAGGGCAGCAGTCTGCAGAGGAAGAAACCTCCATGGCTCAGAGTGGACATCCCCCCACAGCTGTCCCTGGATGAGCCCTTAACATTAATACAGGTATGATGAAACACCTCTCCTTCTCTCGATGTCTCTCTCAATTCAATTTGAGGGGCTTTATTGGAATGGGAAACATATGTTTACATTGCCAAAGCAAGTGAAATAGATAATAAACAAAAGGGAAATAAACAATAAAATGAACAGTAAACATTACACTCACAGAAGTTCCAATAGAATAAAGACATTTCAAATGTAATGTTATGTCTAAATACAGTGTTGTAATGATGTGCAAATAGTTTTTTATGCATTTATTTTATTTAACCTTTATTTAACCAGGTAGGCCAGTTGAGGTAAAGCAAAGCAGTGCGACAAAAACAACAACACAGAGTTACACATGGAATAAACAAACGAACAGACGATAACACAATAGAAAAATCTGTATACAGTGTGTGCAAATGAAGGAGGTAAGGCAGTAAATAGGCCAATAGTGGCGAAGTAATTACAATTTAGCAATTTACACTGGAGTGGTATATGTGCAGACGAGGATGTGCAAGTAGAAATACTGGTGTGCAGAAAAACAAAAACAAATATTGGGATCAGGAAGGTAGTTGGTTGGATGGGCTATTTACAGATGGGCTGTGTACAGCAGCAGCAATCGGTAAACTGCTCTGACAGCTGACGCTTAAAGTTAGTGAGTGAGATATAAGTCACCAACTTCAGTGATTTTTGCCATTGGCAGCAGAGAAATGGAAGGAAAGGCGGCCAAAAGAGTTGTTGGCTTTGGAGATGACCAGGGAAATATACCTGCTGGAGCGCGTGCTACAGGTGGGTGTTGCTATGGTGACTCGTGAGCTGAGATAAGGTGGATCTTTACCTAGAAAAGACTTATAGATGACCTGGAGCCAGTGAGTTTGGCGACGAATTTATAGAGAGGACCAGCCAAAGAGAGCAAACAGGTCACAGTGGTGGGTAGTATATGGGGCTTTGGTGACGAAACAAATAGCACTGTGATAGACTGCATCCAATTTGCTGAGTAGAGTGTTGGAGGCTATTTTGTAAATGACATCGCCGAAGTCAAGGATCGGTAGGATAGTCTGTTTTACGAGGGTGTTTGGCAGCATGAATGAAGGAAGCTTTATTGCGAAATAGGAAGCTGATTCTAGATTTAACTTTGGATTGGAGATGCTTAATGTGAGTCTGGGAGGAGAGTTTACAGTCTAGCCAAACAACCAAGGTATTTATAGTTGTCCACATATTCTAAGTAAGAACCGTCCAGAGTAGTGATGCTAGTCGGGCAGGCGGGTGTGGGCACCGATCGGTTGAAGAGCATGCATTTCGTTTTACTAGCATTTAAGAACAGTTGGGAGCCACAGAAGGAGAGTTGTATGGCATTGAAGCTCGTTTGGAGGTTTGTTAACACAGTGCCCAAAGAAGGGCCAGAGGTATACAGAATGGTGTCGTCTGCGTAGAGGTGGATCAAAGAATCATTGGCAGCAAGAGCGACATCATTGATATATACGGAGAAAATAGTCGGCCTGAGAATTGAACCCTGTGGACCCCCATAGAGTGTGAGGGTAGGTAGCAACACATCTGCCACGCTGATCCTCAACACTGGAGCTCCCCAGGGGTGCGTGCTCAGTCCCCTCCTGTACTCCCTATTCACATACCACAGCATGGCCAGTCACGACTCCAACACTATCATTAATTTTTCAGACGACACAACAGTGGTAGGCCTGATCACCGACAACGACAAGACAGACTATAGGGAGGAGGTCAGAGACCTGGCCGGGTGGTGCCAGAATAACAACCTATCCCTCAACGTAACCAAGACTAAAGAGATGATTGTGAACTACAGGAAAAGGAGCACCGAGCACATCCCCATTCTCATCGACGGGGCTGTACTGGAGCAGGTTGAGAGCTTCAAATTCCTTGGTGTCCACATCAACAACAAACTAGATTGGTCCAAACACACCAAGATAGTCGTGAAGAGGGCATGACAATGCCTATTCCCCCTCAGGAAACTAAAAAGATTTGGCATGGGTCCTGAGATCCTCAAAAGGCTCTACAACTGCAACATCGAGAGCATCCTGACCGGTTGCGTCACTGCCTGGTACGGCAATTGCTCAGCCTCTGACCGCAAGAAACTTCAGAGGGTAGTGCGTACGGCCCAGTACATCACTGGGGCAAAGCTGCCTTCCATCCAGGACCTCTACACCAGGCGGTGTCAGAGGATGGCCCTAAAAATGGTCAAAGACCCCAGCCACCCCAGTCATAGACTGTTCTCTCTGCTACTGCATGGCAAGTGGTACCAGAGTGCCAAGTAGGACAAAAAGTATTCTCAACAGTTTTTACCCCCAAGCTATAAGCCTCCTGAACAGGTAAACAAATGGTTATTATTGCATTATGTGCCCCCTCCCCATCCCTTCTTTTACGCTGCTGCTACTCTCTGTTTATCATATATGCATAGTCACTTTAACTATACATTCGTGTACATACTACCTCAATTGGCGCGACCAACTAGTGCTCCCGCACATTGGCTAACCCGGGCTATCTGCATTGTGTCCCCACCACCCGCCAACCCTTCTTTTTATGCTACTGCTACTCTCTGTTCATCATATATGCATAGTCACTTTAACCATACCTACATGTACGTACTACCTCAATAAGCCTGACTAACCGGTTTTCTGTATATACGTAGCCTTGCTACTGTTATTTTGTAAGCATTTCACTGTAAGGTCTACTACACCTGTTGTATTCTGCGCATGTGACAAATAAACTTTGATTTGATTTGATATGATAGAGACTGCCAGAGGTCCGGACAATCGTTCAAGTACAAAAGGGAAAATAAATAAACATAAAAGTAGCTTGTATTTTCAATGATGTTTGTTCTTCACTGGTTTCCCTTATCTTGTGGTAACAGGTCACAAATCTTGCTGCTGTGATGGCACACTGTGGTATTTCACCCAATATATATGGGAGTGTATCAACATTGGATTTGGTTTTGAAATCTTTGTGGATCTGTGTAATCTGAGGGAAATATGTGTCTCTAATATGGTCCTACATTTGGCAGGAGGTTAGGAAGTGCAGCTCAGTTTCCACCTCATTTTGTGGGCAGTGTGCACATAGCCTGTCTTCTCTTCAGAGCCAGATCTGCGTACGTCAGCCTTTCTCAAAAGCAAGGCAATGCTCACTGATTCTGTACATAGTCAAAGATTTCCTTAAATTTGGGTCAGTCACGGTGGTCAGGTATTCTGCCACTGTGTACTGCCTGTTTAGGGCAAAATAGCATTCTAGTTTGCTCAGTGTTTTTGTAAATTATTTTCAAGGTGTCAAGTAATTCATTATCTTTTTGTTTTCTCATGATTTGGTTGGGTTTATTGTGTTGCTGTCCTGGTGCTCTGTGGGGTTTGTTTGTGTTTGTGAACAGAACCCGAGGACCAGCTTGTTTAGGGGACTCTTCTCCTGGTTAATTTCACTGTAGGTGATGGCTTTGTTGTGGAAGGTTTGGGCTATTTTCTGGACACTTACTCACTCACACCTTACGTTACAGATACAATGCAGATCGATAGACACCGAAAACATACTTATACAGGTACAGCACACACATTCATAGATACAGTTACTGTAATCTGGCCTACATACAGGTACTGTAATCTGGTCTACATACAGGTAGAGGCACTGTAAACTGGTTTACATAGAGGTGGTGTAATCTGGCCTACATACAGGTACTGTAATCTGGCCTACATACAGTTTCAATAGATGCATTACAATGTACACCAGCTACAGTAAATCCACTGAGCTATTGAGGAGAAATACGTTTTTGTTGTCTGGTGTGTGTTGCAGCCGGTGAAGAGGCAGGGCTTCCTGCAGAGTGTGAGCATGCCCTGTGAGATCACACAATCAGGCATCGCAACCTTTGACCCCAGCAATTATCTCCGACCCCCTCTGCAGCGCCAGCCCTCCATCACAGAGACCATCAAGAGGTGAGACCACACACACATGCTTGCTTCACACACCACACCATCCACTCTCCTTGCTTAACTGCTCACTACTATGATTTCTGCATGCCCTAAATATCTTTTCTAAACCCTAACTTTTACTGACTGACTCTTCTTCCAGCTGATCTGAACTTTATACTATTTTTATTAATATTTTTCCTCTCTTTTACTTCCCACTCTCTCTCCTTTCTCTGTATGTTTTCCTTCTCTCTCCTTCTCTGCCTACCTACCTCCCCGTCTTCCCCCTGTCTGGTGTGTGTAGTGGGAAGAGGGTGCATTTCAGGCGGGTCAACACGGTCCCTCATAAGGGCCAGAAGGGCCCCCGACTGGTGTCTGTACTCCGCAGGAGCTCCTGTGTCCCCAAACTGGTCACCCGGCGCCGCTCGTCCATCCCCAAACAAATCATCAAGTAAGAGAGAGAGAGAGAGAGACAGAGGAGGGAGTGGGAGGAAGAGAGAAAGACAGAGGGAGTTGGAGAAAGAGAGAGATGAAGGAAAGAAAGGTTGAGATCATGTGTTAATACAACCGTTTTAGAATCCCCTGAAGGTGTCACATGACCTGTGACTGAGAAATCCCCTGAAGGAGTCACATGACCTGTGACTGAGGATGAATCCCCTGAAGGTGTCACATGACCTGTGACTGAGGATGAATCCCCTGAAGGTGTCACATGACCTGTGACTGAGGATGAATCCCCTGAAGGTGTCACATGACCTGTGACTGAGGATGAATCCCCTGAAGGTGTCACGTGACTGAGGATGAATCCCCTGAAGGTGCCACGTGACATGTGATTGAAAATGAATCCCCTGAAGGTGTCACATGACCTGTGACTGAGAAATCCCCTGAAGGTGTCACATGACCTGTGACTGAAGATGAATCCCCTGAAGGTGTCACATGACCTGTGACTGAGAAATCCCCTGAAGGTGTCACGTGACCTGTGACTGAGGATGAATCCCCTGAAGGTGTCACGTGACATGTGACTGAGGATGAATCCCCTGAAGGTGCCACGTGACCTGTGACTGAGGATGAATCCCCTGAAGGTGTCACGTGACCTGTGACGGAAGATGAATCCCCTGAAGGTGCCACGTGACTTGTGACTGAAGATGAATCCCCTGAAGGTGCCATGTGACCTGTGACTGAGGATGAAATCTCTACCTCACACGTGTCAAACTCATTACACGGAGGGCCGAGTGTCTGTAGGGTTTCGCTCCTCCCTTGTACGTGATTGATGAATTAAGGTCACTAATTAGTAAGTAACTCCCCTCCCCTCACCTGGTTGTTTTAATTGAAAGGAAAAACCAAAAACCAGCAGACAACAGGACTTCCATGGAATGAGTTTGACACCCCTGCCCTACAGGAAACAACACATCACAGATGTTTTCATCGTCTTGACGATGTTCCATGACGCATAGAGGATGCATACACACCTTTGTCCCACCCATTACCCCTCATACACACTCACAAAAATTACACACACTCAATTACGAAATTACTCGTTTACCTGGCCTACCATGAGAGTTTGAGCTGATCAAAGCCACTGTGAATCCATCTGAGCTCTGTAAAGCTGGTTTGTGTGTTCAGTTAACAGAGTGACGGTGGACAAACACCAAAAACAGCTATCACTTTAAAGGGCCAGGCTTTCACACCATTTTGTGTATGCGTGTGTCGTCCAGAGAGTTGTATGGCAGCCTGGTACAATTGCACTGTAATGACAAACCAAGGGGACACTGTAAGTCATTGGTAAGTTATTGGTCACATACACATATTTAGCAGATGTTATTGCGGGTGTAGGGAAACGCTTGTGTTCCTAGCTCAAACAGTGCGGTAATATCTAACAATTCACAACGATACACACAAATCTAAACGTAAAAGAATGGAATTAAGAAATATATAAATATTAGACTAAAATACAGAAGAATAGAATACAGTATATACATTAGAGATGAGTAAAGCAGTATGTAAACATTATTAAAGTGACTTGTATTCCATTATTAAAGTGGCCAGGGATTCCATGTCTATGTACAGTGCATTCGGAAAGTATTCAGACCCCTTGACTTTTTCCACATTCTGTTATGTTACAGCCTTTTTCTAAAATGGATTAAATACTTGTTTTCCCATTCATTAATCTGCACACAATGACAAAGTAAAAACAGGTTTCGAAATGTTGACAATTAAAAAAAAAAGAAAAGCGTAATCATAAGTATTCAGACCCTTTCCTCAGTACTTTGTTGAAACACCTTTGGCAGCGATTACAGCCTCAAGTCTTCTTTGGTATGATGCTACAAACTTGGCACACCTGTATTTAGGGAGTTTCTCCCATTCTTCTCTGCAGATCCTATCAAGCTCTGTCAGGTTGGATGGGGAGGGTCGCTGCACAGCCATTTTCAGGTCTCTGCAGAGATGTTCGATGGGTTTCAAGTCCGGGCTCTGGCTGGAACATTCAAGGACATTCAGAGACTTGTCCTGAAGCCACTCCTTTGTTGTCTTGGCTGTGTGCTTAGGGTCGTTGTCCTGTTGGAAGGTGAACCTTCTTCCCAGTCTGAGGTCCTGCGTGCTCAGGAGCAGGTTTTCATCAAGGATCTCTCTGTACTTTGCTCAGTTCATCTTTCCCTCGATCCTGAATAGTCTCGCAGTCTCTGCCGCTGAAAAACATCCCTACAGCATAATGCTGCCACCACCGTAGGGATGGTTCCAGGTTTCCTCCAGACGTGACGCTTGGCATTCAGGCCAAAGAGTTCAATCTTGGTTTCATCAGACCAGAGAATCTTGTTTCTCATTGTTATGTACGCCTCTTGGTGGAGATAACGCAACACCACGCTACATCTCAACTCCCTGTGAAGTGAAAAAAAGTATGTGACTGTAGGTGCAGGGAAGGTAGAAACCGTCAGCCTTGCAGAAGGACCACTCGGTGCAGTCTTCTACCTCAACACTCTCAAAAATGGAACTAGACAAATCCACCACATCTCCCATCATGTGAGATTGTGCTCTCATTAACACAAGCAGGAAAAACATGGGGAAATGCTTGAACCAATTTTTCATCTGCAGTTTTGATTTCTGGGTTGTGTACTACCTCTAACACAGGAGTCACATTACCACCAGCGATATCGTTCCTTAGTAGCAATGTGACTCCTTTTACTGCCCTTGTAGACACTACACCAACACGGAAACATCCTGATACCAAGTCTGACACTAAGTGGACCCAGTGTAGTGGTACAGGTATGGTTTTTGTCTCTATCCCCTGTAATATGACATGCGAGCCACAATACATTCCAGGAGACCAGGGTAAAGCATCAGTAACGATTACTGACTGCGCCGCCCCAGTGTCTCATAAGATTTGTATGGGCTTTTGATCAGCTTGTTCTCCAGTTAAGGAAACACAACAGATAGAGATCAATGGAGCATAGATAAGATCCAGTTTCCCAAATGCTGAATCAATAAGTCGATCCAACGGATGAGCCACAGACTGGACTAAACTCACGCTTTTTAATTTACGGGATGGTTATAGGGACTGTTTCGGTTTATTTTTCAAAACCGGGCAGTCTGCAATCACCTGACCCTTTTGGTGACAGTAAAAACATTCACGGATTTCGTGCGAAGGCTTAGGGTCGTCGGAGGGAAAAAACGACCCGAACGCAACACTGACGACGTAATCTTTCGGCCCTCAAAACGAGGCGCACCAAACACGGTCTTGTGTGTCAAAGCGTACTCATCTGCCAACACTGCTGCCTGGGCCAATGTCGCCACTTTCAGTTCATTAAAATGAACTACAATTCTATCAGGCAGGTTGCTTTTAAAATCCTTCAACAGCATCAACTCCCGAATATCAGAAAAGGTGTTAGCTTTGCTGGCTGAACACCAGCGATTAAATAGAGACTATTTGTCCCTAGCAAACTCAACAAAAGTACGGTGAGAGGGTTTTTTGTGGTTCCTGAAGCGCTGCCTATAAGTTTCAGGCACCATCTCATGAGCCCGCAACGTGGTTGTTTTAACAATATCGTCCTGTAAACTGTCTTCCAGGGAGAGAGCGGCTACAGCTTCCTGGGCTTTCCCAGACAATTTACATTGCAACAGGAGCGGCTAAACCTTGAGTAGCCAATGCAACACAGCAGCCACACGCTCAAACGCAGAGAAATAGGAATCAACTTCAGACTCCTGAAATGGAGGGACTAAACCAATATTTTTACTCACTTCGAAGTGGGCTTGATGATGGGCAGGTTGTGGAGTCGCCTTGGAGCCAGCGTCAAGCTCCAGTTGTCGGCTTCTATTTCCATTTTCCTCATTTCTAAATAAATCTCCAGCTGTCTAACTCACTCTTTATCTTTTAGCTCCACTTCCAAACGGACCAGCCTCACCTTTAGCCTAGAGGTCCCGTCTGATCCACCTGAAGCAGAAGATAAAGGGTTGAATCAGGGCAATGTAAAGGGGCGACCCCTCCCTCCCCGCCGTCCTCCGACTTGGCATCGGAAGGTCTACACGTCTCCTCTCCTGAAGCCTCCCTCTGCTCATCTTTCAAGATCATTTTTGTCCCATTAAACCGTCCTTGACTAGCACTTTACACAACCCCACCAACCGATCAACAGAGGGCACTTCAGGACGGCTGAGGCAGCCATTCTGTACACAGCAGCCTACTGAACACACGGTAACGAAGTAAGTCACCCAAACTCACAGCGCCTCAATCCCCAATCACAGAGAGCTCAGAGCAGCGGGGTCCTGCGGATGTAATGATCCCGGATGAGCCCCCGTTATGTTATGTACGCCTCTTGGAGTAGGGAATGCAGCACACCGCTACATCTCAACTCCCCATGGAGTGAAAAAAAGTATGTGATCGTAGGTGCAGGGAAGGACGTCAGAGGCAGAGAAAAATACAGTTTACGGGGAATTTATTCCTCCTTAACACGGTAAAGTGGGGAAAAGGGGCTGGATGGAACCAAAGCAAAGAAGTAAAAATGAAAGAGTCCCCTCTCCTACCTTACCTGCCTTACCACTACTTACCAAACCTTTAGCACCACCTGGCGCACTAACCAAAATACAGGGGGTGGTCTGCACAGGTCTTACCTAGTGTGCTTAGACAGATTACATTTTTTTTTTTAATTTTTCATTTCACCTTTATTTAACCAGGTAGGCTAGTTGAGAACAAGTTCTCATTTGCAACTGCGACCTGGCCAAGATAAAGCATAGCAGTGTGAGCAGACAACAAAGAGTTACACATGGAGTAAACAATTAACAAGTCAATAACACAGTAGAAACCAAAGGGGGAGTCTATATACAATGTGTGCAAAAGGCATGAGGAGGTAGGCAAATAATTACAATTTTGCAGATTAACACTGGAGTGATGAATGATCAGATGGTCATGTACAGGTAGAGATATTGGTGTGCAAAAGAGCAGAAAAGTAAATAAATAAAAACAGTATGGGGATGAGGTAGGTGAAAAAGGGTGGGCTATTTACCAATAGACTATGTACAGCTGCAGCGATCGGTTAGCTGCTCAGATAGCTGATGTTTGAAGTTGGTGAGGGAGATAAAAGTCTCCAACTTCAGCGATTTTTGCAATTCGTTCCAGTCACAGGCAGCAGAGTACTGGAACGAAAGGCGGCCAAATGAGGTGTTGGCTTTAGGGATGATCAGTGAGATACACCTGCTGGAGCGCGTGCTACGGATGGGTGTTGCCATCGTGACCAGTGAGCTGAGATAAGGCGGAGCTTTACCTAGCATGGACTTGTAGATGACCTGGAGCCAGTGGGTCTGGCGACGAATATGTAGCGAGGGCCAGCCGACTAGAGCATACAAGTCGCAGTGGTGGGTGGTATAAGGTGCTTTAGTGACGAAACGGATGGCACTGTGATAGACTGCATCCAGTTTGCTGAGTAGAGTGTTGGAAGCCATTTTGTAGATGACATCGCCGGGTTATGTATGCCCGCAGGCCTCTTGCCTAAACACTCCCAAGGTGCGTTCCCCTTCCCCCCAGGAACAAATGAAACAGAATAATTTACCAATAATTTAAGTGAAAAATTTCTAAAACCAAAAACACTAACTCCTATTGTCATACACATACCTTAGAAGGAGCGGCTACAAAGTAATATCCACAAAACTTTTACTGACCGCCACAACAATCAACACAAGACATAAAAAGAAGCTCTCTTCTGACAAAGGAACACTGGATTTATCAAGCTGGAGAAGGTGTTGGTAATTGCTGAGACAGCTGTATCCCCTGACGAGAGGGAGGGATCAGAACTCCAATCTGTGATTGGGCCGACCAATCAGCTGCTTAGAATCCAGGAAGCCATTTCCTGAAATACACACACACACAAACCCACAGCAACACAGAAACAGGAGAACATAACACTCATGGTCTGAAAGTCTTTAGGTGCCTTGTGGCAAACTCCAATCTGGCTGTCATGTGCCTTTTACTGAGGAGTGGCTTCCGTCTGACCACTCTACCATCTCCACAGAGGAACTCTAGAGCTCTGTTAGAGTTACCATCGGGTTCCTGGTCACCTCCCTGACCAAGGACCTTGTCCCCCGTTTGCGCAGTTTGGCCTAGGAAGAGGCCAAAGGAAGAGTCTTGGTGGTTCCAATCTTCTTCTATTTCAGAATGAGGGAGGCCACTGTGTTCTTGAGGACCTTCAATGCTGCAGAAATGTTTTGGTACCCTTCCCCAGATCTGTGCCTCAACAATGCTACGGACAATTTCTTCGACCTCATGGCTTGGTTTTTGCTCTGACATGCACTGTCAACTGTGGGACCTTATATAGACAGGTGTTTGCCTTTCCAAATCATGTCCAATCAATTGAATTTACGATAGTTGGACTCCAATCAAGTTGTAGAAACATCTCAAGGACGATCAATGGAAACAGTATGCACCTGAGCTCAATTCCGATTCTCATAGCAAAGGGTCTGAATGCTTATGTAAATAAGGCATTTCTTTTTTTTATTATTACTAAATGCGCAACATTTTCTAAAAACCTGTTCTCACTTTGTCATTATGGGGTGTTGTGTGTAGATTGACGAGGGAAAAAAATAAATGCCTTATTTATTATAACCACTGTAATGAAAAGCCAAGGGGACACTGTAATGACAAGCCAAGGGGACACTGTAATGACAAGCCAAGGGGACACTGTAATGACAAGCCAAGGGGACACTGTAATGACAAGCCAAGGGGACACTGTCATGACAAGCCAAGGGGACACTGTAATGACAAGCCAAGGGGACACTGTAATGACAAGCCAAGGGGACACTGTAATGACAAGCCAAGGGGACACTGTAATGACAAGCCAAGGGGACACTGTAATGACAAGCCAAGGGGACACTGTAATGAAAAGCCAAGGGGACACTGTAATGAAAAGCCAAGGGGACACTGTAATGACAAGCCAAGGGGACACTGTAATGACAAGCCAAGGGGACACTGTAATGACAAGCCAAGGGGACACTGTAATGACAAGCCAAGGGGACACTGTAATGACAAGCCAAGGGGACACTGTAAGGACAAGCCAAGGGTACACTGTAATGACAAGCCAAGGGGACACTGTAATGACAAGCCAAGGGGACACTGTAATGACAAGCCAAGGGGACACTGTAATGACAAGCCAAGGGGACACTGTAATGACAAATCAAATCAAATCAAATTTATTTATATAGCCCTTCGTACATCAGCTGATATCTCAAAGTGCTGTACAGAAACCCAGCCTAAAACCCCAAACAGCAAGCAATGCAGGTGTAGAAGCACGGTGGCTAGGAAAAACTCCCTAGAAAGGCCAATACCTAGGAAGAAACCTAGAGAGGAACCAGGCTATGTGGGGTGGCCAGTCCTCTTCTGGCTGTGCCGGGTGGAGATTATAACAGAACATGGCCAAGATGTTCAAATGTTCATAAATGACCAGCATGGTCGAATAATAATAAGGCAGAACAGTTGAAACTGGAGCAGCAGCACAGTCAGGTGGAAGTTGAAACTGGAGCAGCAGCATGGCCAGGTGGACTGGGGACAGCAAGGAGTCATCATGTCAGGTAGTCCTGGGGCATGGTCCTAGGGCTCAGGTCAGTTGAAACTGGAACAGCAGCATGGCCAGGTGGACTGGGGACAGCAAGGAGTCATCATGTCAGGTAGTCCTGGGGCATGGTCCTAGGGCTCAGGTCCTCCGAGAGAGAGAAAGAAAGAGAGAAGGAGAGAATTAGAGAACGCACACTTAGATTCACACAGGACACCGAATAGGACAGGAGAAGTACTCCAGATATAACAAACTGACCCCAGCCCCCCGACACATAAACTACTGCAGCATAAATACTGGAGGCTGAGACAGGAGGGGTCAGGAGACACTGTGGCCCCATCCGAGGACACCCCCGGACAGGGCCAAACAGGAAGGATATAACCCCACCCACTTTGCCAAAGCACATCCCCCACACCACTAGAGGGATATCTTCAACCACCAACTTACCATCCTGAGACAAGGCTGAGTATAGCCCACAAAGATCTCCGCCACGGCACAACCCAAGGGGGGGGAGCCAACCCAGACAGGATGACCACAACAGTGAATCAACCCACTCAGGTGACGCACCCCCTCCAGGGACGGCATTAGAGAGCCCCAGCAAGCCAGTGACTCAGCCCCTGTAATAGGGTTAGAGGCAGAGAATCCCAGTGGAAAGAGGGGAACCGGCCAGGCAGAGACAGCAAGGGCGGTTCGTTGCTCCAGAGCCTTTCCGTTCACCTTCCCACTCCTGGGCCAGACTACACTCAATCATATGACCCACTGAAGAGATGAGTCTTCAGTAAAGACTTAAAGGTTGAGACTGAGTTTGCGTCTCTGACATGGGTAGGCAGACCGTTCCATAAAAATGGAGCTCTATAGGAGAAAGCCCTGCCTCCAGCTGTTTGCTTAGAAATTCTAGGGACAATTAGGAGGCCTGCGTCTTGTGACCGTAGCGTACGTGTAGGTATGTACGGCAGGACCAAATCAGAGAGATAGGTAGGAGCAAGCCCATGTAATGCTTTGTAGGTTAGCAGTAAAACCTTGAAATCAGCCCTTGCTTTGACAGGAAGCCAGTGTAGAGAGGCTAGCACTGGAGTAATATGATCAATTTTTTTGGTTCTAGTCAGGATTCTAGCAGCCGTATTTAGCACTAACTGAAGTTTATTTAGTGCTTTATCCGGGTAGCCGGAAAATAGAGCATTGCAGTAGTCTAACCTAGAAGTGACAAAAGCATGGATTAATTTTTCTGCATCATTTTTGGACAGAAAGTTTCTGATTTTTGCAATGTTACGTAGATGGAAAAAAGCTGTCCTTGAAATGGTCTTGATATGTTCTTCAAAAGAGAGATCAGGGTCCAGAGTAACGCCGAGGTCCTTCACAGTTTTATTTGAGACGACTGTACAACCATTAAGATTAATTGTCAGATTCAACAGAAGATCTCTTTGTTTCTTGGGACCTAGAACAAGCATCTCTGTTTTGTCCGAGTTTAATAGTAGAAAGTTTGCAGCCATCCACTTCCTTATGTCTGAAACACATGCTTCTAGCGAGGGCAATTTTGGGGCTTCACCATGTTTCATTGAAATGTACAGCTGTGTGTCATCCGCATAGCAGTGAAAGTTTACATTATGTTTTCGAATAACATCCCCAAGAGGTAAAATATATAGTGAAAACAATAGTGGTCCTAAAACGGAACCTTGAGGAACACCGAAATGTACAGATGATGTACAGATGATTTGAGGACAAACCATTCACAGAGACAAACTGATATCTTTCCGACAGATAAGATCTAAACCAGGCCAGAACATGTCCGTGTAGACCAATTTGGGTTTCCAATCTCTCCAAAAGAATGTGGTGATCGATGGTATCAAAAGCAGCACTAAGGTCTAGGAGCACGAGGACAGATGCAGAGCCTCGGTCCGATGCCATTAAAATGTCATTTACCACCTTCACAAGTGCCGTCTCAGTGCTATGATGGGGTCTAAAACCAGACTGAAGCATTTCGTATACATTGTTTGTCTTCAGGAAGGCAGTGAGTTGCTGCGCAACAGCCTTCTCTAAAATTTTTGAGAGGAATGGAAGATTCGATATAGGCCGATAGTTTTTTATATTTTCTGGGTCAAGGTTTGGCTTTTTCAAGAGAGGCTTTATTACTGCCACTTTTAGTGAGTTTGGTACACATCCAGTGGATAGAGAGCCGTTTATTATGTTCAACATAGGAGGGCCAAGCACAGGAAGCAGCTCTTTCAGTAGTTTAGTTGGAAGGCCAAGGGGACACTGTAATGACAAGCCAAGGGGACACTGTAAGGACAAGCCAAGGGGACACTGTAAGGACAAGCCAAGGGGACACTGTAATGACAAGCCAAGGGGACACTGTAAGGACAAGCCAAGGGGACACTGTAATGACAAGCCAAGGGGACACTGTAAGAACAAGCCAAGGGGACACTGTAAGGACAAGCCAAGGGGACACTGTAAGGACAAGCCAAGGGGACACTGTAAGGACAAGCCAAGGGGACACTGTAATGACAAGCCAAGGAGACACTGTAAGGACAAGCCAAGGGGACACTGTAAGGACAAGCCAAGGGGACACTGTAATGACAAGCCAAGGGGACACTGTAATGACAAGCCAAGTACAAGCCAAGGGGACACTGTAATGACAAGCCAAGGGGACACTGTAATGACAAGCCAAGGGGACACTGTAAGGACAAGCCAAGGGGACACTGTAATGACAAGCCAAGGGGACACTGCAGTGACAAGCCAAGGGGACACTGTAATGACAAGCCAAGGGGACACTGTAATCACAAGCCAAGGGGACACTGAAATGACAAGCCAAGGGGACACTGTAATGACAAGCCATGGGGACACTGTAATGACAAGCCAAGGGGACACTGTAAGGACAAGCCAAGGGGACACTGTAATGACAAGCCAAGGGGACACTATAATGACAAGCCAAGGGGACACTGTAAGGACAAGCCAAGGGGACACTGTAAGGACAAGATAAGGGGACACTGTAATGACAAGCCAATGGGACACTGTAAGGACAAGCCAAGGGGACACTGTAATGACAAGCCAAGGGGACACTGTAATGACAAGCCAAGGGGACACTGTAAGGACAAGCCAAGGGGACACTGTAATGACAAGCCAAGAGGACACTGTAATGACAAGGCAAGGGGACACTGTAATGACAAGCCAAGGGGACACTGTAATGACAAGCCAAGGCCTTTAAGAGGCTGAAAGGAATGTCAGCTAACTTTCTATTGACACACAGCCATTGTCACACCTAGGTTGCTATATTCATAGACATGATGATAATGTATGTGACTGACTGAGTTTGAACCCCTGGGTTATCCGTGTGCCACAATACTGTGTAAGCCTGCTGAGCTAAAGCCTAGGCATTAGCTTGAGAACACAGCCCAGACACAACACATAGAATACCTCACTTAACCTTTTCAGGCACAATGTTCAGGACTTTGCTACCTTGCGTTCTCTTTCTCTCAATTCAATTACATTTCAACTTAAGGGCTTTATTGGCATGGGGAACATATGTTTACATATGTCTACTAGCTAGATTTGTCCTGTTTGTTGTGGCTCCCTCCTCTGCCTGACATGTACAACCTCCCTCGTTTCTTTATGTCCTTCTAATCTCTCTTCCTGAGAAGTGCTGGTATGTTAGTGGGAGTATTGGCCTGTTTACATTTACACACACTCCCCAAACAGAGGGAGAGAGGGAGAGAGGGGGAGGGAGGAGGAGAGAGGGGGAGGGAGGAGGAGAGAGAGGGAGAGGGAGGGAGAGAGAGGGAGAGAGGGAGAGAGGGGGAGGGAGGAGGAGAGGGAGGGAGAGAGAGGGAGAGAAATACATGACATTACTTTATAAGGACTGAATGCTAAATTAAGGCTTCCAAGCTTGATACAACAATTAGCACTGACATGTCAAGTGAGAGGTGTCAAAGCCCTATGTGAAGAATGATAAGACACAAAAACAGCACAAAATGATACTCCTTACGGAAAATCAAGAGACACTTCTTGCTGACTATTATAAGATTTGGGAACATCAGCAACCTCACCTTCCACACAAACCATCCCCTGGCATGGCACAGTGCTATATTAGCACACTAACCCTCTGTTAAGGGGGGGGGGGGGGTTACGAGGGGTGAAAACTCAGGATAGTAGACAACGAGGACTCTGAGTCAGCTAATATAAATCTCTAGAAGTCTGGAACAGTATTGGTACAGGGCAACCCCAAGCAGTTTCCACTGGACTTTCACATAATCAAAGAATTAGCTGAGCAGGAGAAGCTCTCCCTTGAGAAAGATATCCCCACCCCGAGCGGGTCAGACCAGACGTTATATAACCCCACAGACGAGCAACCCCAAGCGGAAAGTCAACCTCCCAACACAGAGTACTACTCCCTCATTGAAATGAAGGATACATTTACCCAGCTGGAGGTAAGGCAGGTGGAGCTGGAACAGCATATGAACACACTCCAGTCAGCACAGACCCAGACAACAGTCCAGCACAACAACACTCCCTTAACCAGACCCAGAGAGCTGGAGGTGGAGAGAGACAGATCTGCACTCTGGACTGTGGTGAGACAACTTCAACAGGATAAAAATCAGGAGCAGGAGAATAACAGAGCACTAGAGGAGAGGATCAGACTGCTGAAGGAGAGGGTGAGGGGGATGGCGTGTGACAGAGAATAACCCACTAGAGAGGTGGCTACCCCCACAGAGAAGCCAGCAGAACAGCCCACCTCAGCACTCAACAAAAGTCTCGACACCACAGCAGAACAGTCCACACCAGACCCTGACCATAGCGTCGACATCACAGCAGAACAGACAAATGAAGAACCCCAAGCCCAGCGACTCTCACCCCCTCTGAGCACCCTGATAGCCCTCCTGACAACCCCCCCACACCCACTGAGGACATACACAAGAGACAGATTGGTCTCCTTATGGACTCCAATGGGAAATATATACAAGAAAAAAAAAGTTTTTCCCAAACAGAGTGTGTCTAAACTCTGGTGTCCAAACACCCTAGACCTTCTGTCTGAGGACCAACTAGGTTCACCTAGCCACATAATAATACACAAATGACCTGAGAGCACAGCAGGAAAGGGTGGCCACAGCACTCAAGGGAGTGATTGAAAAAGCTTCTTCTACTTTCCCCAATGCACAAGTGGTTATCTCCACCCTGCTACCACGAAAAGTCTTCCACCCTGCTACCATACAGCGGGTAAAAGTACAAGTATTTCCTGTGACTGTGCCTCAAAACCCAATATTTTCCTGGCCCACCAGTCCACCCTGAACTTGAACAGCCTTTATGACCAGGTCCACCTATACAAGGCAGCAGTGCCCACCTTTGCCCGGACTCTAAAGGACATCACTCTCAAACGCAGCCCCAACACTTTACACAGGAGCAACAGATCAATAGACCCCCCACCCCCCAAAGACCTACACAGAGGACCGACGCCGAGAAGACCTACACCCAGACCACTACTCCACCAGCCACATCCCCACCCCAACCAGTCAACACCCCCCAAGTCAACTATGCCCGCATCCCATTTAGGCCCTCTAAGATCAGACCTACTGTATTCCCCTCCTGCACACCTCATGCACCCCACCCCCGCAAAGAGGGCCTCAACATGGAAGTCACACACACACCCAGTCCGTGAGCAGGCAAACAGGCCCAAGCCCCACTCTTACACTACCCCAAGCCAATGGCATGTACCAAATGCTCAGCAGGCTCTGCTCACACTTACTGGTCTGATGCCAAACCACACGACCAACAATATTGGACACTTTATGGAACACAAAGCCTTCACTATATCATCCTGGAATATCCCAGGCCTGAGGTCATCTGCCTTTGGCCTAAAGATCGGGAACCTGGACTTCATCAAATAAATCGGAAATACAGACATTGTCATCCTACAAGAAACATAGTATAGAGGAGACGGACCCACTGGTTGCCCTCTAGGTTACAGAGAGCTGGTAGTCCCATCCACCAAACTACCAGGTGTGAAACGGGAAGGGACTCAGGAGGTATGCTAATTTGGTATAGAGCAGACCAAACTCACTCCATTAAATTAATCAAAATAGGAACATTTTACATTTGGCAAGGAAATTATCTTAACAGAGAAAAATGTCCTCCTGTGTGCTACTTATATCCCCCCACTAGAATCCCCATACTTTAATGAAGACAGCTTCTCCATCCTGGAGGGGGAAATCAATCATTTCCAGGCCCAGGGACATGTACTAATCTGTAACGACCTAAATGCCAGAACCGGACAAGAACCTGACACCCTCAGCACACAGGGGGACAAACACCTGCCTGCAGGTGACAGCATTCCCTCCCCCATATGCCCCCCTAGGCACAACTATGACAACATAACCAACAAAAACAGGTCACAACTCCTGCAGCTCTGTCGCACGCTGGATATGTACATAGTCAATGGTAAGCTTCGAGGGGACTCCTATGGTAGGTATACCTATAGCTCATCTCTTAGCAGTAGTACTGTAGACTACTTTATTACTGACCTCAACCCAGAGTCTCTCAGAGCGTTCACAGTCAGCCCACTGACACTCCTATCAGACCACAGCAAGATCACAGTCTACTTCACCTGAGCAATCCTCAATCATGAGCCATCAAAGCTAAAGGAACTGAGTAATATCAAGAAATGCTATAGATGGAAGGAATATAGTGTGGAGACCTACCAAAAAACAATTAGGTAACAACAAATTCAATCCCTTCTAGACAACCAACTTCCTGGACAAAACGTTCCACTGTAATAGTGTAAAGGTGTAAATTTGGCAGTAGAAAATGTTAACAGTATATTTGACCTCTCAGTTTCCCTATTTAATCTAAACATTTCAAACAGAAAAATGAAGAAAATGAACAACAATAAAAAATGGTTTGATGAAGAATGCAAAAACCTAAGAATGAAATTGAGAAGCCTGTCCAACCAAAACATAGAGACCCAGAAAACCTGAGTCTACGGCTTCACGCTGGTGAATCACTAAAACAATACAGAAATACACTTCGGAAAAAGAAGGAGCAGCACGTCAGAAATCAGCTCAATGTAATTGAAGAATCCATAGACTAACCACTTCTGGGAAAATTGGAAAACACTAAACAAACAACACAAATAATTATCTATCCAAAATGGAGATGTATGGGTAAATCACTTCTCCAATCTTTTTGGCTCTATAACAAAGAACAAACAGAAAAAGCATATACATGATCAAAGTAAACTATTAAAGACGACCAAAACCCACTGGATTCTACAATTACATTGAATGAACTACAGGACAAAATAAAAACACTCCAACCTAAAAAGGCCTGTGGTGTTGATGGTATCCTCAATGAAATGATAACATATACAGACAACAAATGCCAATTGGCTATAATAAAACACTTTAACATCATCCTTAGCTCTGGCATCTTCCCCAATATCTGGAACCAAGAACTGATCACCCCAATCCACAAAAGTAGAGACAAATTTGACCCCAATAACTACCGTGGGATATGTGTCAACAGCAACCTTGGGAAAATCCTCTGCATTATCATTAACAGCAAATTCCATCTAGACACCATTGCCCTAGAGCACACAAAAAACAATACACGCCTTGGCCTAAGCAACAGCGCCACAGGTAACTTCCACAAAGCTGTGAACAATCTGAGAGACAAGGCAAGAAGGGCATTCTATACCATCAAAAGGAAAATCTAATTTGACATACCAATTAGGATCTGGCTAAAAAAAACTTGAATCGGTCGTAGAGCCCATTGCCCTTTATGGTTGTGAGGTCTGGGATCTGCTCACCAACCAAGAATTCACAAAATGGGACAAACACCAAATTGAGACTGTGCATGCAGAATTCTGCAAAAATGTCCTCTGTGTACAATGTAAAACACCAAATAATGCATACAGAGTAAAATTAGGCTGATAAAATCCAGAAAAGAGGCGTTCAATTCTACAACCTAAAAGGAAGTGAATCTCAAACCTTCCATAACAAAGCCATCACCTACAGAGAGATGAACCTGGAGAAGAGTCCCCTAAGCAAGCTGGTCCTGGGGTTCTGTTCACAAACACAAACAGACCTCACAGAGCCCCAGGACAGCAACACAATTAGAGCCAAACAAATCATGAGAAAACACAAAGATAATTACTTGACACATTGGAAAGAATGAGCAAAAAACCTGAGCAAACTAGAATGCTATTTGGCCCTAAACAGAGAGTACACAGTGGCAGAATACCTGACCACTGTGAAGCTTTGGGAAGCTTTGACTATGTACAGACTCAGTGAGCATTGCCTTGCTTTTGAGAGAAGCAGTTGTAGGCAGACCTGGCTCTCAAGAGAAGACAGGCTATGTGCTCACTGCCCACAAAATGAGGTGGAAACTGAGCTGCACTTCCTAACCTCCTGACAAATGTATGACCATATTAGAGACACATATTTCCCTCAGATTACACAGATCCACAAAGAATTCGAAAACAAACCCGATTTTGATAAACTCCCATATCTACTGGGTGAAATACCACAGTGTGCCATCGCAGCAGCAATATTTGTGACCTGTTGCCACGAGAAAAAGGCAACCAGTGAAGGACAGCACCATTGTAAATAGAACACATATTTATGCTTATTTATTTCCCCTTTTGTACTTTAACCATTTGCAGATTGTTACAACACTGTATATATATATATATATATATATATACATAATATGACATTTGTAATGTCTTTATTATTTTGGAACTTCTGTGAGTGTAATGTTTACTGCTCATTTTTATTGTTTATTTCACTTTTGTATATTATCTACTTCACTTGCTTTTGCAATGTTATGTTTCCCATGCCAATAAAGCCCCTTGAACTGAATTGAATTGAGAGAGAGAGAGAGAGAGGTCAAGGAAGGAAAAGAGGGAGAGGCTTGTAAAAGTATTTTAGGGAGGTGGGAACAGAGATTCATAGACAGTAGATCTGTTGATCTGTTCCCACTGAGGATCAGACAGCTGGAGAGAGAAAATCCAGGAGGGAAGATAGAGATACAGGTGGGAAGATGGAGATACAGGTGGGAAGATGGAGATACAGGTGGGAAGATGGAGATACAGGTGGGGGTACTTTAGTCTGTTGGAATGGAATGGGGGAGGGTGCTGGACAGGTAAGACAGTGTGGAACTGGGTAGAGGAATAGGGGGGAAACAGAAGAGATGGAAGGAGTCGGGAAGAGGAAAGAAGTGAGAGAGAGAGGGTGGGTGGGAGAGAGGTTGAGGGAAAGGAGATTAGAGGAGAGAGATCACTGAAAGTATTTTACAAAGGCCATTTATCTTTTTATTTGTCTTAGCTGAGGGATGCTTGTTTTTATGATGTTAGGTTCTGTAAAGTGACCAACATGGGAAATAGCACTGATAGCGCTGATCAGTGTGATGTAAATAAGGACGTTAAAACCGTCACTAAATGTCTCTGCCAAACCTACGCATTTGCCTCTGGTAGTGGAATAATAGCAGTAGTTTCTGTCTCTACTGGCTATAGCTGTTGATTTGGATGGTCTCTACTGGCTATAGCTGTTGATTTGGATGGTCTCTACTGGCTATAGCTGTTGATTTGGATGGTCTCTACTGGCTATAGCTGTTGATTTGGAT
Source organism: Oncorhynchus kisutch (assembly GCF_002021735.2). Classification (NCBI taxonomy): domain Eukaryota; kingdom Metazoa; phylum Chordata; class Actinopteri; order Salmoniformes; family Salmonidae; genus Oncorhynchus; species Oncorhynchus kisutch. Next base: position 12,388,985 of record NC_034184.2, read on the forward strand.
GGTCTCTACTGGCTATAGCTGTTGATTTGGATGGTCTCTACTGGCTATAGCTGTTGATTTGGATGGTCTCTACTGGCTATAGCTGTTGATTTGGATGGTCTCTACTGGCTATATCTGTTGATTTGGATGGTCTCTACTGGCTATAGCTGTTGATTTGGATGGTCTCTACTGGCTATAGCTGTTGATTTGGATGGTCTCTACTGGCTATATCTGATTTGGATAGTCTCTACTGGCTATATCTGTTGATTTGGATAGTCTCTACTGGCTATATCTGTTGATTTGGATGGTCTCTACTGGCTATAGCTGTTGATTTGGATGGTCTCTACTGGCTATATCCGTTGATTTGGATAGTCTCTACTGACTATAGCTGTTGATTTGGATGGTCTCTACTGGCTATAGCTGTTGATTTGGGTGGTCTCTACTGGCTATATCTGTTGATTTGGATGGTCTCTACTGGCTATAGCTGTTGATTTGGATGGTCTCTACTGGCTATAGCTGTTGATTTGGATGGTCTCTACTGGCTATATCTGATTTGGATAGTCTCTACTGGCTATATCTGTTGATTTGGATAGTCTCTACTGGCTATATCTGTTGATTTGGATGGTCTCTACTGGCTATAGCTGTTGATTTGGATGGTCTCTACTGGCTATATCCGTTGATTTGGATAGTCTCTACTGACTATAGCTGTTGATTTGGATGGTCTCTACTGGCTATAGCTGTTGATTTGGATGGTCTCTACTGGCTATAGCTGTTGATTTGGATGGTCTCTACTGGCTATAGCTGTTGATGTGGATGGTCTCTACTGGCTATAGCTGTTGATTTGCATGGTCTCTACTGGCTATAGCTGTTGATTTGGATGGTCTCTACTTGCTATATCTGTTGATTTGGATGGTCTATACTGGCTATAGCTGTTGATGTGGATGGTCTCTACTGGCTATAGCTGTTGATTTGGATGGTCTCTACTGGCTATAGCTGTTGATTTGGATGGTCTCTACTGGCTATAGCTGTTGATTTGGATGGTCTCTACTGGCTATAGCTGTTGATTTGGATGGTCTCTACTGGCTATAGCTGTTGATGTGGATGGTCTCTACTGGCTATAGCTGTTGATTTGGATGGTCTCTACTGGCTATAGCTGTTGATGTGGATGGTCTCTACTGGCTATAGCTGTTGATTTGGATGGTCTCTACTGGCTATAACTGTTGATTTGGATGGTCTCTACTGGCTATAGCTGTTGATTTGGATGGTCTCTACTGGCTATAGCTGTTGATTTGGATGATCTCTACTGGCTATATCTGTTGATTTGGATGGTCTCTACTGGCTATTTCTGTTGATATGGATGGTCTTTACTGGCTATAGCTGTTGATTTGGATGATCTCTACTGGCTATAGCTGTTGATTTGGATGGTCTCTACTGGCTATAGCTGTTGATTTGGATGGTCTACTGGCTATAGCTGTTGATTTGGATGGTCTCTACTGGCTATAGCTGTTGATTTGGATGGTCTCTACTGGCTATAGCTGTTGATTTGGATGGTCTCTACTGGCTATAGCTGTTGATTTGGATGGTCTCTACTGGCTATAGCTGTTGATTTGGATGGTCTCTACTGGCTATAGCTGTTGATTTGGATGATCTCTACTGGCTATATCTGTTGATTTTGATGGTCTCTACTGGCTATATCTGTTGATTTGGATGGTCTCTACTGGCTATTTCTGTTGATTTTGGATGGTCTCTACTGGCTATAGCTGTTGATTTGCATGGTCTCTACTGGCTATAGCTTTTTTTTGGGATGGTCTCTACTTGCTATATCTGTTGATTTGGATGGTCTATACTGGCTATAGCTGTTGATGTGGATGGTCTCTACTGGCTATAGCTGTTGATTTGGATGGTGTCTACTGGCTATAGCTGTTGATTTGGATGGTCTCTACTGGCTATAGCTGTTGATTTGGATGATCTCTACTGGCTATAGCTGTTGATTTGGATGGTCTCTACTGGCTATAGCTGTTGATTTGGATGGTTTCTACTGGCTATATCCGTTGATTTGGATAGTCTCTACTGACTATAGCTGTTGATTTGGATGGTCTCTACTGGCTATTTCTGTTGATATGGATGGTCTTTACTGGCTATAGCTGTTGATTTGGATGATCTCTACTGGCTATAGCTGTTGATTTGGATGGTCTCTACTGGCTATAGCTGTTGATTTGGATGGTCTACTGGCTATAGCTGTTGATTTGGATGGTCTCTACTGGCTATTTCTGTTGATTTGGATGGTCTCTACTGGCTATAGCTGTTGATTTGCATGGTCTCTACTGGCTATAGCTGTTTTTTTGGATGGTCTCTACTTGCTATATCTGTTGATTTGGATGGTCTATACTGGCTATAGCTGTTGATGTGGATGGTCTCTACTGGCTATAGCTGTTGATTTGGATGGTGTCTACTGGCTATAGCTGTTGATTTGGATGGTCTCTACTGGCTATAGCTGTTGATTTGGATGATCTCTACTGGCTATAGCTGTTGATTTGGATGGTCTCTACTGGCTATAGCTGTTGATTTGGATGGTCTCTACTGGTTATAGCTGTTGATTTGGATGGTCTCTACTGGCTATAGCTGTTGATTTGGATGGTCTCTACTGGCTATAGCTGTTGATTTGGATGATCTCTACTGGCTATATCTGTTGATTTGGATGGTCTCTACTGGCTATATCTGTTGATTTGGATGGTCTCTACTGGCTATTTCTGTTGATTTGGATGGTCTCTACTGGCTATAGCTGTTGATTTGCATGGTCTCTACTGGCTATAGCTGTTTTTTTGGATGGTCTCTACTTGCTATATCTGTTGATTTGGATGGTCTATACTGGCTATAGCTGTTGATGTGGATGGTCTCTACTGGCTATAGCTGTTGATTTGGATGGTCTCTACTGGCTATAGCTGTTGATTTGGATGATCTCTACTGGCTATATCTGTTGATTTGGATGGTCTCTACTGGCTATTTCTGTTGATATGGATGGTCTTTACTGGCTATAGCTGTTGATTTGGATGATCTCTACTGGCTATAGCTGTTGATTTGGATGGTCTCTACTGGCTATAGCTGTTGATTTGGATGGTCTACTGGCTATAGCTGTTGATTTGGATGGTCTCTACTGGCTATAGCTGTTGATTTGGATGGTCTCTACTGGCTATAGCTGTTGATTTGGATGGTCTCTACTGGCTATAGCTGTTGATTTTGATGGTCTCTACTGGCTATATCTGTTGATTTGGATGGTCTCTACTGGCTATTTCTGTTGATTTTGGATGGTCTCTACTGGCTATAGCTGTTGATTTGCATGGTCTCTACTGGCTATAGCTTTTTTTTGGGATGGTCTCTACTTGCTATATCTGTTGATTTGGATGGTCTATACTGGCTATAGCTGTTGATGTGGATGGTCTCTACTGGCTATAGCTGTTGATTTGGATGGTGTCTACTGGCTATAGCTGTTGATTTGGATGGTCTCTACTGGCTATAGCTGTTGATTTGGATGATCTCTACTGGCTATAGCTGTTGATTTGGATGGTCTCTACTGGCTATAGCTGTTGATTTGGATGGTTTCTACTGGCTATATCCGTTGATTTGGATAGTCTCTACTGACTATAGCTGTTGATTTGGATGGTCTCTACTGGCTATTTCTGTTGATATGGATGGTCTTTACTGGCTATAGCTGTTGATTTGGATGATCTCTACTGGCTATAGCTGTTGATTTGGATGGTCTCTACTGGCTATAGCTGTTGATTTGGATGGTCTACTGGCTATAGCTGTTGATTTGGATGGTCTCTACTGGCTATTTCTGTTGATTTGGATGGTCTCTACTGGCTATAGCTGTTGATTTGCATGGTCTCTACTGGCTATAGCTGTTTTTTTGGATGGTCTCTACTTGCTATATCTGTTGATTTGGATGGTCTATACTGGCTATAGCTGTTGATGTAGATGGTCTCTACTGGCTATAGCTGTTGATTTGGATGGTGTCTACTGGCTATAGCTGTTGATTTGGATGGTCTCTACTGGCTATAGCTGTTGATTTGGATGATCTCTACTGGCTATAGCTGTTGATTTGGATGGTCTCTACTGGCTATAGCTGTTGATTTGGATGGTCTCTACTGGTTATAGCTGTTGATTTGGATGGTCTCTACTGGCTATAGCTGTTGATTTGGATGGTCTCTACTGGCTATAGCTGTTGATTTGGATGATCTCTACTGGCTATATCTGTTGATTTGGATGGTCTCTACTGGCTATATCTGTTGATTTGGATGGTCTCTACTGGCTATTTCTGTTGATTTGGATGGTCTCTACTGGCTATAGCTGTTGATTTGCATGGTCTCTACTGGCTATAGCTGTTTTTTTGGATGGTCTCTACTTGCTATATCTGTTGATTTGGATGGTCTATACTGGCTATAGCTGTTGATGTGGATGGTCTCTACTGGCTATAGCTGTTGATTTGGATGGTCTCTACTGGCTATAGCTGTTAATTTGGATGGCCTCTACTGGCTATAGCTGTTGATATGGATGGTCTCTACTGGCTATAGTTGTTGATTTGGATGATCTCTACTGGCTATAGCTGTTGATTTGGATGGTCTCTACTGGCTATATCTGTTGATTTGGATGGTCTCTACTGGCTATAGCTGTTAATTTGGATGGCCTCTACTGGCTATAGCTGTTGATATGGATGGTCTCTACTGGCTATAGCTGTTGATTTGGATGATCTCTACTGGCTATAGCTGTTGATTTGGATGGTCTCTACTGGCTATAGCTGTTGATTTGGATGGTCTCTACTGGCTATAGCTGTTGATTTGGATGGTCTCTACTGGCTATAGCTGCTGATTTGGATGGTCTCTACTGGCTATAGCTGTTGATTTGGATGATCTCTACTGGCTATATCTGTTGATTTGGATGGTCTCTACTGGCTATATCTGTTGATTTGGATGGTCTCTACTGGCTATATCTGTTGATTTGGATGGTCTCTACTGGCTATTTCTGTTGATTTGGATGGTCTCTACTGGCTATAGCTGTTGATTTGCATGGTCTCTACTGGCTATAGCTGTTTTTTTGGATGGTCTCTGCTTGCTATATCTGTTGATTTGGATGGTCTATACTGGCTATAGCTGTTGATGCGGATGGTCTCTACTGGCTATAGATGTTGATTTGGATGGTCTCTACCGGCTATAGCTGTTGATTTGGATGGTCTCGACTGGCTATAGCTGTTGATTTGGATGATCTCTGCTGGCTATAGCTGTTGATTTGGATGGTCTCTACTGGCTATAGCTGTTAATTTGGATGGCCTCTACTGGCTATAGCTGTTGATATGGATGGTCTCTACTGGCTATAGCTGTTGATTTGGATGATCTCTACTGGCTATAGCTGTTGATTTGGATGGTCTCTACTGGCTATATCTGTTGATTTGGATGGTCTCTACTGGCTATAGCTGTTAATTTGGATGGCCTCTACTGGCTATAGCTGTTGATATGGATGGTCTCTACTGGCTATAGCTGTTGATTTGGATGATCTCTACTGGCTATAGCTGTTGATTTGGATGGTCTCTACTGGCTATATCTGTTGATTTGGATGGCCTCTACTGGCTATATCTGTTGATTTGGATGGTCTCTACTGGCTATATCTGTTGATTTGGATGGTCTCTACTGGCTATTTCTGTTGATTTGGATGGTCTCTACTGGCTATAGCTGTTGATTTGCATGGTCTCTACTGGCTATAGCTGTTTTTTTGGATGGTCTCTACTTGCTATATCTGTTGATTTGGATGGTCTATACTGGCTATAGCTGTTGATGTGGATGGTCTCTACTGGCTATAGCTGTTGATTTGGATGGTCTCTACTGGCTATAGCTGTTAATTTGGATGGCCTCTACTGGCTATAGCTGTTGATATGGATGGTCTCTACTGGCTATAGCTGTTGATTTGGATGATCTCTACTGGCTATAGCTGTTGATTTGGATGGTCTCTACTGGCTATATCTGTTGATTTGGATGGTCTCTACTGGCTATAGCTGTTAATTTGGATGGCCTCTACTGGCTATAGCTGTTGATATGGATGGTCTCTACTGGCTATAGCTGTTGATTTGGATGATCTCTACTGGCTATAGCTGTTGATTTGGATGGTCTCTACTGGCTATAGCTGTTGATTTGGATGGTCTCTACTGGCTATAGCTGTTGATTTGGATGGTCTCTACTGGCTATAGCTGCTGATTTGGATGGTCTCTACTGGCTTTAGCTGTTGATTTGGATGATCTCTACTGGCTATATCTGTTGATTTGGATGGTCTCTACTGGCTATATCTGTTGATTTGGATGGTCTCTACTGGCTATTTCTGTTGATTTGGATGGTCTCTACTGGCTATAGCTGTTGATTTGCATGGTCTCTACTGGCTATAGCTGTTTTTTTTGGATGGTCTCTGCTTGCTATATCTGTTGATTTGGATGGTCTATACTGGCTATAGCTGTTGATGCGGATGGTCTCTACTGGCTATAGATGTTGATTTGGATGGTCTCTACCGGCTATAGCTGTTGATTTGGATGGTCTCGACTGGCTATAGCTGTTGATTTGGATGATCTCTGCTGGCTATAGCTGTTGATTTGGATGGTCTCTACTGGCTATAGCTGTTAATTTGGATGGCCTCTACTGGCTATAGCTGTTGATATGGATGGTCTCTACTGGCTATAGCTGTTGATTTGGATGATCTCTACTGGCTATAGCTGTTGATTTGGATGGTCTCTACTGGCTATATCTGTTGATTTGGATGGTCTCTACTGGCTATAGCTGTTAATTTGGATGGCCTCTACTGGCTATAGCTGTTGATATGGATGGTCTCTACTGGCTATAGCTGTTGATTTGGATGATCTCTACTGGCTATAGCTGTTGATTTGGATGGTCTCTACTGGCTATATCTGTTGATTTGGATGGCCTCTACTGGCTATATCTGTTGATTTGGATGGTCTCTACTGGCTATAGCTGTTGATTTGGATGGCCTCTACTGGCTATAGCTGTTGATTTGGATGGTCTCTACTGGCTATAGCTGTTGATTTGGATGTTCTCTACTGGCTATAGCTGTTGATTTGGATGGCCTCTACTGGCTATAGCTGTTGATATGGATGGTCTCTACTGGCTATAGCTGTTGATTTGGATGATCTCTACTGGCTATAGCTGTTGATTTGGATGGTCTCTACTGGCTATATCTGTTGATTTGGATGGCCTCTACTGGCTATATCTGTTGATTTGGATGGTCTCTACTGGCTATAGCTGTTGATTTGGATGGCCTCTACTGGCTATAGCTGTTGATTTGGATGTTCTCTACTGGCTATAGCTGTTGATTTGGATGTTCTCTACTGGCTATAGCTGTTGATTTGGATGGTCTCTACTGGCTATAGCTGTTGATTTGGATGGCCTCTATTGGCTATAGCTGTTGATTTGGATGGCCTCTACTGGCTATATCTGTTGATTTGGATGGTCTCTACTGGCTATATCTGTTGATTTGGATGGTCTCTACTGGCTATATCTGTTGATTTGGATGGTCTCTACTGGCTATATTTGTTGATTTGGATGGTCTCTACTGGCTATAGCTGTTGATTTGGATGGTCTCTACTGGCTATAGCTGTTGATTTGGATGGTCTCTACTGGCTATAGCTGTTGATTTGGATGATCTCTACTGGCTATATCTGTTGATTTGGATGGTCTCTACTGGCTATATCTGTTGATTTGGATGGTCTCTACTGGCTATTTCTGTTGATTTGGATGGTCTCTACTGGCTATAGCTGTTGATTTGCATGGTCTCTACTGGCTATTGCTGTTTTTTTGGATGGTCTCTACTTGCTATATCTGTTGATTTGGATGGTCTATACTGGCTATAGCTGTTGATGTGGATGGTCTCTACTGGCTATAGCTGTTGATTTGGATGGTGTCTACTGGCTATAGCTGTTGATTTGGATGGTCTCTACTGGCTATAGCTGTTGATTTGGATGATCTCTACTGGCTATAGCTGTTGATTTGGATGGTCTCTACTGGCTATATCTGTTGATTTGGATGGCCTCTACTGGCTATATCTGTTGATTTGGATGGTCTCTACTGGCTATAGCTGTTGATTTGGATGGCCTCTACTGGCTATAGCTGTTGATTTGGATGTTCTCTACTGGCTATAGCTGTTGATTTGGATGTTCTCTACTGGCTATAGCTGTTGATTTGGATGGTCTCTACTGGCTATAGCTGTTGATTTGGATGGCCTCTACTGGCTATAGCTGTTGATTTGGATGGCCTCTACTGGCTATAGCTGTTGATTTGGATGTTCTCTACTGGCTATAGCTGTTGATTTGGATGGCCTCTACTGGCTATAGCTGTTGATATGGATGGTCTCTACTGGCTATAGCTGTTGATTTGGATGATCTCTACTGGCTATAGCTGTTGATTTGGATGGTCTCTACTGGCTATATCTGTTGATTTGGATGGCCTCTAATGGCTATATCTGTTGATTTGGATGGTCTCTACTGGCTATAGCTGTTGATTTGGATGGCCTCTACTGGCTATAGCTGTTGATTTGGATGTTCTCTACTGGCTATAGCTGTTGATTTGGATGTTCTCTACTGGCTATAGCTGTTGATTTGGATGGTCTCTACTGGCTATAGCTGTTGATTTGGATGGCCTCTATTGGCTATAGCTGTTGATTTGGATGGCCTCTACTGGCTATATCTGTTGATTTGGATGGTCTCTACTGGCTATATCTGTTGATTTGGATGGTCTCTACTGGCTATATCTGTTGATTTGGATGGTCTCTACTGGCTATATTTGTTGATTTGGATGGTCTCTACTGGCTATAGCTGTTGATTTGGATGGTCTCTACTGGCTATAGCTGTTGATTTGGATGGTCTCTACTGGCTATAGCTGTTGATTTGGATGATCTCTACTGGCTATATCTGTTGATTTGGATGGTCTCTACTGGCTATATCTGTTGATTTGGATGGTCTCTACTGGCTATTTCTGTTGATTTGGATGGTCTCTACTGGCTATAGCTGTTGATTTGCATGGTCTCTACTGGCTATTGCTGTTTTTTTGGATGGTCTCTACTTGCTATATCTGTTGATTTGGATGGTCTATACTGGCTATAGCTGTTGATGTGGATGGTCTCTACTGGCTATAGCTGTTGATTTGGATGGTGTCTACTGGCTATAGCTGTTGATTTGGATGGTCTCTACTGGCTATAGCTGTTGATTTGGATGATCTCTACTGGCTATAGCTGTTGATTTGGATGGTCTCTACTGGCTATATCTGTTGATTTGGATGGCCTCTACTGGCTATATCTGTTGATTTGGATGGTCTCTACTGGCTATAGCTGTTGATTTGGATGGCCTCTACTGGCTATAGCTGTTGATTTGGATGTTCTCTACTGGCTATAGCTGTTGATTTGGATGTTCTCTACTGGCTATAGCTGTTGATTTGGATGGTCTCTACTGGCTATAGCTGTTGATTTGGATGGCCTCTACTGGCTATAGCTGTTGATTTGGATGGCCTCTACTGGCTATATCTGTTGATTTGGATGGTCTCTACTGGCTATAGCTGTGGATTTGG